>NC_088926.1:40902500-40950000 GCF_038396675.1 Hydra vulgaris
CTGTGTACAAACTATTAATTTAATTACAAAAATACAATAAAAACTATTATAAGAATAACAAGTAATACTAAATAAACAAATAGGAAATGACGAAAGAATAGGTTAACAAAAAAAATTTTTATTAACCTATCTTTTTGTCATTTCTTATTTGTTTATTTAATATGACTTGTTATTTTTATAATTGTTTTTGTTGTATTTTTGTAATTAAAATAATAGTTTGTACACAGATAATTACATTTTGTATTGGTATTGAAAAAATCACCTATATAGGTATTTAAACAAATTTAAAAATTAAACTTCAACTGAAGATGACTATTGATAGTCGAAACATGTATTGTTTTGTTTAGAATTAATAAAATGGTTTTATTAATTAAAAAGTTTGTCTTGTTTATTAAAATACTTACACTTTTTGTGCTAAAAAGACATTTTGGATATATATATATATATATATATATATATATATATATATATATATATATATATATATATATATATATATATATATATATATAATTTATACATATATATATTTATATATATATATATATATATATATATATATATATATATATATATATATATATATATATATATATATATATATATATATAAACATATACATATTATCGGATAGCCAGCGCAATTGCGGAGAGATAGGTTAATGCTTTTTATAAGTTTTTATTGTTTTTCATTGTTTCTAGGGTATAAATCCATATACATAGTCTGCTACACAACTAACTCATATCCTGCTCATAGATACTACAAAGCCTACTAAATCGCAACATTGCCTGCTACACAACTACTTAATTTCCTGCGGGATTTCTGCCTCCTACATAGCGCACTATGTAACCTGCTTCCAAACTTCTTCAATGCCCACGAAATACCATGCCTTTACGTATATAATGTAATTTAGTATAAAGTAAAATATAAAATAAAATTTAATGTAAAATTAAATGTAAAATGACATCTAAAAGATAATATAAAATATGATATAAATTATAATGTAAAATAGAATGTAAAGTACAATGTAATATAAAGTGTAAAATCATGAGTATTACGCATAATTTTATTTGACGTTTTTGACGTCAAATGAAATGGTACAAAAAACTGTTTAATGACCTCAAAAAACGTCAAATAAGCGTACAATGGCGCTTTTTGCACATTACTTGTAGTTTTTTCTTTACTAAAACAACCATAAGCCCTTCATAAAATAATATTTTTAATTTTATTTTTGCCAAGATAACCCACCAATTGAATTAGAAACCCACCAATTGAATTATAAAAAATGTTTATTTTTCACGATTTTTGTATCCATAATAGTTTTCGAGTTTACCGCGGAAAACAATAATGTCTACGGACGGAATATATATATATATATATATATATATATATATATATATATATATATATATATATATATATATATATATATATATATTCTACGGAACGGAATATATATATATATATATATATATATATATATATATATATATAGAATATACTGGATATATATAGACTATATATATATATATATAGAATATATATATATATATATATAAATAAATATATATATATATATATATATATATATATATATTTATATATATAAATTTATATATATACATATATATAAATAATAATAATAATAATAATAATAATAATAATGATAAGCTGCGGCGAACAATAAAATGTCGCTTGAAAGGGGTAGCAACCCTTTAGCTCTTTGCCAGTAGACAATGAGCTGTAGCAGCAATTCGGTACATTAACTTAAATACTAGTGTTGGCTACAGTGTTTGTCTAAACGATTTTTAAATTTATTGAGATGACGAGAGTCAATCATAGTTTGTGGGAGTGAATTCCATCGGTTTACTACTCTGTTAGGGAAGAAATTGAGTCTAGTTGAAATAGCACGCATGTTGTTATTGAGGTCAGAAGCGTTAAAAAACTCTTTGTATTGACAATGAGAGTGTCCTCTAGTTATTCGCACAGATGGATAGCCAATTTGTGGGTTAATCCAATAAATATTTTCTAAATTATTTATAAATTTGAAGTTGTAGATTAAATCACCTCGATTGCGTCTTTCATTTAGTGAGGTAAGATGAAGGTGTGCTAATCTGGCTTCACTAGATAACGCTTTGAGAGATGGAATTGCTTTGGTGGCACGGTTTTGGACTTTTTCAATTTTTTCAACGTTATGTGCAGAAAGATAATTCCACACAGGAGCAGCATACTCAAAGTGTGGTCTGACCAGCGATGTGTAAAGACTCTTCCAAACTTGTGCATTTTTATAAATAAATGATTTCTTTAGTTGACCGAGAACAGAGTTAGCTTTTGATAATGTTATTTCAACGTGTGTATTCCATTTGAGGTTGTGTGAAATGCAAATCCCAAGATCTTTTTCACTGTACGAGGAATCAAGAAGCTGCTTCCCTTGCTGAGTCAAGATATAGTATTGGTGGTTAGGATTTTCGCTTTTGTTAAAGTGTAAGATAAGGCACTTTTTGTAATTAAGTCGTAAGCGCCAGGTTAGAGTCCAAGACACAATGTGATTTATATCCATCTGGAGCAGAGCTGGGCTCTCAGGTGTAGAATTTGTGGAAATAACTTTACTGTCATCAGCGTATAACTTCATTGGATTGCTAACTAGGTCTGTTATGTCATTAATGTATAAGATGTATAGAAGTGGTCCTAGAACAGATCCTTGAGGGACACCACTGGTGACTGGTAACGAATCTGAAATAGTGGAACCCATGACAACTCGTTGTGTTCTTTTAGAAAGAAAAGAATTTATCCAATTAAGAAGCATATTAGAGATACCATAACCAGAAAGTTTGTGGAGCATTAGATCATGAGGAGGTGTGTCAAACGCTTTTTCATAATTTAAATATAAAACATCTACACTATAGCCTTTTGCCATTGAGTGTGAGATCTGATCGACAGTTTCCAATAAATTGGTAATGCATGATTTTTTTGGAACAAATCCGTGCTGATTTTGAGATAAAAGATTATTTGCACTTAGATACTCGGTTAAACAATCTTTTACAATACGCTCTAGGATTTTGCAGCAGGCAGAAGTTAGGGAAATCGGTCTGTAGTTTGATGCATCAAGTTTAGATCCTTTCTTGTGAAGCGGTGTTATATAAGCTTCCAGCCACGCGGCTGGGACTCGACCTTCACAAATAGATTTTATAAATATATAGGTTATGGGCACGTTCAGAGATGAAGAACATTTGTTAAGGACGTGAGGGTGAATGCCGTCTATGCCTGCTGGTTTATGCAAGTTTAGGTTTGAAAGTAACACTTGTATGTAGTTCTCATTAAGTCAATTCAAGACTGACGTCTCATCAATCACGGAAAATGTGCGCTTTTCGAATGTTGGCAGCGATTGACTCAAATTTTAAGGAGTAAAAACAGATGAAAAGTAATTGTTAAGGATCGTAGCTATATGGCTTTCATTAGAAGTAATGTTTCCATTTAACTCTTTCATAGACCTTATTTGATTTTTAACTTTAAGTTTCATGTTTATATACCTATATATTAGTTTTGGATTTGTCTTGGCTTTTTCGGATATAGATTTTTCATATTGAGCAATAGAATGAGTTAGAGTTTGTTTTACTTTATTGCAGCTAATATTGTATAGTTTAGTGTCCAGACGCCAGTTTGGGTTTTTGCTTCTATAATAAAGTTTTTTTTTGCTTTTAGAGATTACTTAGCAGAGATTACTTCTTTTGTGATCCAAGGTGTGTGTAAAGAAGAATAATTCGATTTGATTGCTGGTATTTGAAGATTACACCCTTCAATATAGATAGATTGGAATACATTATAACATTCATTAATATTTAAATTTTTAAAACGATTAACCCAGTCAATGTTTTTGAAATACATGTTTAGTTTATCGAAATTGCCATTTTTAAAATCTTGTCGAGATGAAGAAAACCGATTTCTAGGAGGGTTTGACGAATCTACAGCAAAATTCCAAGTTAGAATTAAATGAGCTCGTCCTTTTTTAGTGCACCCCAGTTGAGAATGTCTTTCAAGAGAAAATATACGTTGAGATGACTCCCTTAAAATAAGATCTAGAGTGCTGGATGGACCTAATATGGAGTTCAATTGAAAAGCATAAAAATTGACATGCTGTGTTAAATGATTTGAATCAAATGTTTCAATAAAGTCTTCAGCTAGTGAGTTTGTGGTAATTGCTGTGTTGTTATGCCATGTGGTATGGTCAAGGTTAAAATCTCCTGCGATAAGAAGACCAGAGTAGTGTTTTTTTTTCGACTAAATTAGATGCAAAATTTATAGAGGCTTTAATTTGATTATTTACAAAGTTATTGCTGAGGGGTGAACGGTATATACAACCAACTAGAATTTTTTTAGTTCCAAGATTAACTGTATATATATATATATATATATATATATATATATATATATATATAATATATATATATATATATATATATATATATATATATATATATATATATATATATATATATATATATATATATATATATATATATATATATATATATATACATATATATATATATATATATATATATATATATATATATATATATATATATATATATATATATATATATATATATATATATATATATATATATATATATATATATATATAAACCGCTAAACCGTTTACTGTATTATATATGTATATATATATAAACCGCTAAACCGATTATTTATCATTGGTTAATTGTTAAACTTTGAAATTTGCATAGTTAATTTATAATTGATTTAAGATTTTCTCCTTTTTTAATTGTTGAAAAAGTACATTAAATTCATACAATAGCTACAAAAACAGTTGGACTGTTTTTAGTTCATTATTGTTACTATAAGAGTGTTTGCAATTGTAATATTTATTGAAACCAGTGAATTCTCTGTTTTTCTCATTAACTGGCTGCAATATGCTAACGAAAAATGCATTTGCTGTTGACCATTGTATAAAATGATAGTAAGATCCGCTGACCCACCTAAATTTTATTGAAGCGGTTTTTTGTTAGAGTACTACATTCTTACAGTAAGCATATCTTACATTTAATGGTATCAAACATTGCTTATCTCACAAAAAAATTAAATGTTTTTTATTTTTATCAACATCCCAATGGCACATATGATGTTGCTAGTTCCATGTTGTACATAACCGATAACTGCTCAGAACTTACAACGGACTCTTAAGTTGATACGAAAAAAAGGAAAGTGAACGGGTAAAATTTTTTTTTTCTTATATATTTATGTTAGCTATAGCTATAGCTATATTAATCCTAAATACTGTATAAGCTGTTCCTACATATTTATATTAACTGTACCATGTGTTTATATTAGCAACATTATTTAGTTAATTTTATCATTTAACGCAATATAATGCTATGTTATGATGTTCATTTCATCTTTTATTAAAATAAAACTTGTTTCTAAATAAAATGAGTTGAAAATAAC
This sequence comes from Hydra vulgaris, assembly GCF_038396675.1. Taxonomy (NCBI): domain Eukaryota; kingdom Metazoa; phylum Cnidaria; class Hydrozoa; order Anthoathecata; family Hydridae; genus Hydra; species Hydra vulgaris. Next base: position 40,907,964 of record NC_088926.1, read on the forward strand.
TTAGGTTGTTACTTGGGTTGAGCTTTTACCGACTTTAAAATTTACCGGTAAATCGGTAAAAAAAAAAAAAGCATAATTTACCGGGTAATATCGATAAAACCGCTAAAAAACAAATAAATCATAAAAAATCGTATAAAGTTTTTTATCGTTTTAAAATAAAGTCTTTTTAAGATTTAAAGATAATATCTTTATTGATAACTGCTATATTGATAAAAAATGAGTCTTGAGGAAACAAAGTGTATCTATTGAGTTGTCATTTATACTGGATCAAATTTAGTCACAAATAATCTAGTATCAGAAAAGACTCACATAGACTCAATATTTATCAGAGGTATAGTCTCCAGTGCATTGAAAGAAAGTTCAAGATTGACAGTTCTCTTTCCGACATTTACCAAAGACCAACATTTCTTTTAAAATGGCTTTGAATTTGCCTTTTGAATTGTGAATTTTTTTAGCCGAATGCTGAATTACTTCCTCGACTTCATCTTTAAGTGGAAGTGGATTTTCATCAATACTTTATAAGCCACGCAATTATTCAATTAATTCTAAGTCATTAGGATTCGTTGGGAATAGCCTAGATAACAAATCTTTGGCAGTCTTTTAAAGTAAAGACTTCGAAGGCATTTTGAAAACTCCATGTTCTCCCAACCCTAACCCTAACCCTGACGGATTGGAAAGGTATCTATAGAAGCTTAAAAACTTGCCTCCACTCTTCAAAACGTCTCAAATTTGTTCTCCTCATTGTAATGCTAACAGTTGAGTCTCGTTGTTTCAGTCTGTATACAAGAAACTTGAAAACTCTCTGAGCAGTTAGAAGTTGTATCATGGCGGAAAGAGCTTCTGCCGTCAATTTGACTGGTAAAAGAGCAGCAAAAATGTCTTTTATTTTATCCTCACTGCAAATCATATATGGAAAATGTCTTTCAATATTTTCTGAAAGAATCATTAGCTTTGAGAAACTATTGAATCATTGACAGTAGACTGTTCCATCTCGCTCTTCAGTCAAGGATAAGCGAAACCTCTTTTCCGTGCCGTTTATTGATTTCTTGGAGGACGTCATTTGAATTGAGATTTTTGAAACAACTTGCCGGTTTTTCGGACTTTTGTTATGGCAGATTCCAAGTGCACATTTACTTTTGCAATGGGAACGTTTTCATCCATGGCAGAATCAAGAAAACTGACTTCGGAGTCATATTTGGATTCGTCATTGCTGACTTCATCTATGTCATTTGTAACTTTCAATGTGTTGTAACCAATTTTTCAAAAAGGCTTCTCGTTCAGCACTTCTTAAGCTGCCAAATAAATTCCATAGGTGTAGCACGTAAAATGCTCATTTGAAACCAGTTTTCAAAACGAAACAATCATGGAAGCTCCATCCGAAACTAAGCAGACAAGGTTGTCACTAATGTTTAACCTAAACTCGGCCACTTTTTCTGTTACAACTGCTGCAGTTTTTTCAGCTGGCAGTGATCCAGAAATTCTAGTCGAGCCCAGATTCCAGTATGTGTGTTTTTAATGAATATTATTATTTGTGTACGTTTGATTTTTCAAAGAAGTGTGCTCATACAGTGTAATTGAAAAGCGTTATCCAGTGTTCACCAAAGATTTTAAAGTGTTTTTAAAGTCATTTCTCACGCAAGCTGCAAACTTTTTAACTGAATGAAATGGTTGCTTGTAATAGTTATGACGTGGAAACTAAATCCGTCCATTGCTGTAAGTCTTGAAACCACTTCTTTCATTGGTTGCTTTAGGATAAAAAGTTGAAGTTTTAGCCTTTTTTGATTCTCTTGCTGCTTTTGTTGTCACCTTTTCCTGTTTTTCTTTTTTTTTTCCATGTTTTTTGTCTAGGTGATACCTCATGCCAGTTGTGAAGCTAGCAAATCAAATTGATTGATAAATGGAACAATAAATGTATCACAAGTAAGTAGTAATGTCTTTCTTAAAATATTCAGACAAAACTTGCCCATCAGAATTAGTCTCCAAACAAAATAAACAGCTTTGTTAATAGGAAAGTGAATATTAAAGTTTTAATTTATTTGTAAGCTGTTTCAAACGGCTTAATTTATAAATTAAAGCTTAAAATATTTTTATATAAAAATGCTTTAATATATTTTTTAAAAATATTTTAAAGCATTTTTGAGCATTATAATTCTAGTTACCAACTTCGTTTTTTAGATTTTTGGTTATAGAGACAAACAAATAAACGAGGTGGAGGACTTCTGATTTACGAAAAAACATGTGTGAAAAAATATGTGGGTTCCTGACGGTGATACAGAAATCATAACTAAACTATAAACAATAAGAAAATTAATACTCAAAAAGGTGAGGCTAAAAACTATAACTTCTTTTTACAGCAAAATATTATTTACAAAGGTAGCAAAGAAAAGACAATTATTTTCATAATTGTGGATTTCCAATGAATCGCTTAACATAAAGAATAAAATAGTAAAAATCATTTACCGGAACTTACCGACATAATTTTACCATAATTTTATATTAGTAAAACAATTTTACTGACTTACCGATGATTTTTTGGTAAAAGCTCAACCCAAATTGTTACCAATTTCATGGAATGAACCATATGATTCAGATACAGATTATGCAAAATCTAAAAAATAGTTATCTGTTTCAATTTCAAACTTAAATCGATAACTTCCTGCTCCACCACATCCTCAATTGCAGTCCGGTTAGGTTTTTGAATTTTTGAAATTTATTTATAATTCATTATATCATATTTTGATTTAAAGAATATTTGATAATACTAATATATTTATTATATATAACCTAATATAGTTATAATATATTTATAATTTATAATATAATTTATAAATATATATAAATACTTTCTATATTTAAAAACTCTATGACTTCCGCATTGAAATTTAAAATATGACTCAGTCTATTAAATCTATTATCTTCTCTCCTTCTTCATCATCTGTTGTTGATGTATCTAATACTTTTAGCAAAGAAGGTTACTTTACAGTTTTTTTAAATTTTTTACTATCACATTACAATAATAAGACTACAACATTATAAACATAATTTTACCTTCGTAAAAGTTCAAATAATGTGTTAGAAAACTCTTTGTGTTTGTGTAATTAGACTATAATCTTGCCTCTGCAACAATTATTATTTTAAAAGCAGCGTAACATTATCGAAACAAGTTTTAATAATTTTAGAGTGCCTGTTTCAACATCAGATCAGTTAAAAAAAATTGAAACAGTTTGTCTTTAAAATAAAGTGCATGGAAAGCTTGTAAGATAACGTGTTTATTGTTATTGCTGCATTCACCAAATATTTTGGTTCAAGTTTAAACTCAATACATAGTAAATAACATCTTTGAAAGATTTTTTTAATTTAAATTTAGACACGTTATTTAGGTCAGTGTGGTGGAGCATCTGTTTCTGAATCAACAAAAAATGTATTGAAAAGGTTGATGACAAAAAACATTGCAATTGCTTGTATTTGGAGAAAAAATAGGAGGGGGGGGGGGGTTTATAATACTATTTATAATTTGGAAATTATAAATAGTGCGCTTTTTTTGTGTTAACCATTGGCTTGCAAATTGCGTGCGGCTTTTTTATTGAAACTGTGTGGCTCTTCAACAGTCCAAGTTATATATTTAAATTATATTAAATACCATTAAATTACCATAATTAAATACCATAATGTGTGGATTTATTTTCACTTGCGGCTCTTTGCTTATTTTTTTTATTTAAGGAAAAATAGCTGTCGACTTAAAATAGGTTGCCGACCCCTGTATTAAACGATCATTATTTAATTTTACTGTAGACTTACTTTTACTGTTACTGATACTTTTAATATAAATATGAAACTGTAATTCATTTTTAGGTTACATGATTAGAAGAAGTTTGAAAAATTAAATTCAATGAATATGAAATGAAAGTAAATGAGTTTATTGTCCCCTAACCAATATTTGATTTTATTTAGACGCTCTTTTACGTGCTCCATTAACATGCGTGGTTGGATGCAAATGTTGCGAGTGCCATTAAAGCATGGCTTTGCTTTGCAAAAGATCCTGATGGAGGGAGGAGAAAATGGGAAGCAGCGTTGTAAAATGTTTATGTATTATAAATCCAATATAAAAAAGTTTTGGTAGAAACCAAAACTTTATTAAAGCATTATTAACTTAAAACGCCAACCAGTAAAACCTATTATTATAGCGCCAACCTTTAAAATCAATTACGATACCACCGTTGGTTTGATGAGTATTAAATCATCCCAGGCAACACGCCAACGTTGAAAAAACGTTTTAGGGATAATTTTATAGCAGTATAAGCGCTTGATGAACAAGTGTCAAAGAAATAAACAAATTAATAAAATACACTTATTATTATTTGTAATGAATTTGAATTTACAAACTAATCTCAGACAATCTTATCAAACAATGTTTCCTTTTGTGTTAGATTAAAAAATATGAACTGTTTATTGCAAACAATTTCTCCAATTTATTGTTAACAACTGAATAGAAAACAATTTTACTTTATATGACAAACATATATTTCAAATGTAATAATAGCAGTTATACGCGAAGCGTTCTGTTTTTTATTACTTTCCTATCTAACTCTCCTGATTTTATTTTTAAGCAAACAATTTACTTATCTTTACCTGTACTTCTACGATTCTTCATTCCATCAAGGAATTGATTTAACACAGCTTAATTTAATTTCATTTTTTAAGTTTGAGTTAAAATATTTATATTCTTACTTGGATGAGACTGCAAAAAAGTTAAATGAAAAAGATATTTCATCTTGAAAAAAAAATTCAACCTTTATATACAAAATAATTAGTGATAGAAACAGAAAATATTATCTATAAAAACTATAAAGAAAGTTATAGAAAAAATCATTTTTGAAACTAAAAGTTTTATTGCACTATTCTTTGAAAAATTATTTAAAAGATTCTGATTTTTAAAGAAAGAACAAGATCCTACTTTTAACACCTAATAAAAGTAGGATCTTATTTTTTATTAAGAAGAACGAGATATTGTGCAATAAGTTTAGGAGTAACTTATTGCACAATTTCTCATCCTTTTTTTTAAGTTTTTTTCTATGTACGCGTTTTTTAAATAATTTTTTTTCGTTTTTTAAATAATTTTATTTATTTAGTCTTAAAAACAATTAAGTAGTATATAAATATTATATTGATATAGAAAAGGCTATATTCAAAACCAGACCTAGAATTTTCATGTTGCAAATACGTATTTTATCCCCGTTATAAAAATAGACTATAAAATTATGTTATTATCAAGAGAAATTTCATTTAATTTAAGGATCTGGTCAAAAATAAATAAAAAAATCTTGAAAAATTTTGTTTAATTATTTAATATATGCATTTTAATTTTTTAGTATCGGCATTATTGACATAAACCTGCTATAATTTAAATCTTGTTTTTTATAAAATCCGGATAAATCATATTTTAAAAATTACATTTTTTTAAAAAAATGTTTACTTAATAAAATAATGTTTAATTTAAATCTTTCTGTCTTTGTAAACAAAGTTTTCTATATTTTATTATTATTTGTTTTACATTTATTGTTTATTTTCATAAATTGTATAAAAAGGAAAAAAATAGTAATGAGTATATCAATAAAAAAAACATAAGGAATACTGAAAGTCAAAGGAGACTATTAGATCTTGACGCAGAGAACCGCTTTTTGGTTTCAAAATAAACTTATTTAATATAAAGCTTATTTTTGGTGGTAATGTTCTTTGAGATGCCTCTAATAATCTAATGATAGGTAAGTTTATTGTTGTAAGTTATAAAATAGATTACGTAAATTAAGAAAAAGTTGATTACATAGAGTTATATATATACATAGTTCCTATATATATTCATGTCGAGAGTTTTATATAAATATGGTTTTTATCGATTTTTATATTAATAAGTATGCGTTCATGTCAATATATATTCTTGACGATAGTTTTAAGTAAATGGTTTTCTTTTTTTTCTTTTTCTTTTTATACTTTTTAATTAATAAAGGTATGGATTTACCATCAGATTTTTTATATTTTTTTAGTATAAATTCCATTGTTTTTTAAAGTTAATGCACCTCTATTTTTTATTTTCTTCTTGTTATTACACATTTAGATATTTAGTTGTTCTATTTGGAGGTTAATAACTTTTGACAGTATATTCCCGTGTAAATTAATATGCTCTTGAAAAGCGTTATTGTAATTTAATATTCTTTTTTTTCCAATTCTTTAAAAGTGTCTGTCAGAACAAAACTAAACATTCAGTTCAAGTCTACACAATTAGTCATTCAGCCATTTGTAATTCATTATTGTTGTTATATCTTTTAGTTCCTTAATTGATAGATACTTCTTCATCAATCATAAAAGTTCTTTGTCTGTTCCTCGTTTTTCGACTTTGTAAAATTTACAAACAGGTTAGTATAAAGATACAAAAATAGGTTAGTTAAAAGTTTAAATACACACGCACACATATACATATACATTCACATACATAAATAAAAAGATACAAATACACTTTATGTACATGTACCTAAAAACTAATATGCATACCTATACACGTACATGTAGATATTTACTTATATCTATGAATAAATGCATACATGCACACCCAACCAGCTTACTTACACTGGGCCAACGTATGTAAACACATTGCGAACGTTGGCTGTTTTCTCCGATGTTAATACAACGTTGATTCAATATAAGTTTTAATGTATATACATAATAATGAAAACCTTAACAACGACTTAGTTGAAAATAGTCAGGAAAATTGCATTGTTCAAACGTATGTAAAAATATCGCAAAAATTAGAAAATTTATAAGAATTATTTTCATCCAAATATTTCAGTTGATTATGGAAATATACTTTGCTGATATATTTTACTCTTTCTTATAAAAAATATATCAAGCCATAAGCAAAACAAACACGACAAATGCCCATTTAATCGTATGCAATACTATTAAAGTGTAAATGTTTGTTTTAAAAAGTATAAAAAAATGTGTATAAAAGTGTGGCCGTGGCGCAGTGGTTAGAGCGCTTGCTTTATTTTCGCGTCACGGTAAGGAAGGAGGCGCGAACTTCCTGGTTAAATGCACTTCCGCAGTATTCTGTGACAAGACCGTAAGGACTTCTTGGGGCACCTAAAAAAAAAATAAAAAAAAATAAAAGTGTGTATTAAATTGATACGTTGTTTACGATACGATACGATAAAATACGATACGATACGATTAAATTGATAAGTGATACGATTAAAGTGATAAGTGATAGTGTGATAGTGAAGTGATAGTGTGATAGTGAAGTGATGGATAGTGATAAGTGATACGATTAAAGTGATTAAAGTGATAAGTGATACGATTAAATTGATAAGATAAATAAATACGATACGATTAAATTGATAAGTGTGTATTAAAGAGATACCAAAACGTCGACGGGTACACGTTGAGGTATAAACACAACGGGCAACCGCAAACATTAAAAAAAATTGAAAATCCAACTGCAGCGACAAATGTAAAAGTTGCGGAAAAAACTTCTACTGAAAAAAGTATACTTGAGCACAAAGAGCACACACTGTCAAGTGAAACAGCTGAAATTGTAGTAACCGACGTTGTAGTCAAGGAAATTAAAAATGCAACCGCAAAAAAGCAAATAGAATCAAGCGAAGAAACGAAGGTATCGAGACGGAAAAGGACAAAAAATAAAACAGAATACCCTTTTCATTCTAAAAAAACCAACAGCGAGGTGCCGTGTGTAGTAAACTCAGAGGAAATAAACACCGTAGATTTGTTGGAAAAAGAAAAGATGGACACTAATGGCGTTACAGATGACGACCAAGATTTAAATTTTAACTTTGATAAATACGATGCCTTAAATTGTGCGGAGAAGATGTCGTAAGATCTTTCTTTCATTTTAATTTTTCTAGGTTTTTTGTCAATTTTAATTTTTTTCTAAACTCTATTATTTTCTCTCTATTCTCAAATCTATTAATTTTTTTTTCGATTCTTTCACGTTCTATTACGAAATGCATGTTCTATTTTTAACTAAGCGCTTAAGCTGTCGTAATTCGTATTTTTGTAGTTCGCGCTTTTTTGTGGAATGTTATGGTCCAGTGCGTCCTATTGTTCGTATTACGTCAGTTCAAACGAAAACTCGTGCTATAAGGTTAAGCTTTTTATGTTTGTGTTTTTTATGTCAGGTTGTAAAATTATTATATTTTTGTTTAAGGTACACGAGTTTTCAAATTAGGAAAGCTAACCTCTGGTCCGAGTCATAACTGTTGTGGGGTGGCGATACTCTCTAAATCCAATGTTTCTTTGCACGAACTAAAAGGGACAACAACGGAAGAATATTAAATCTCATGATAAAAATTGATGAACACGAAATGCAGGTGCTGAATATTTACGCGCCTTATATGCCGAGAGAAAGGCGCCTCTTTTTTGGCGACCTTCGAGAATTCTTGCAGGACACAGGACTACCCGTCCTGATGGCCGGGGATATCAACATGGTCGAAAGCCTGCCTCTTGACACAGAGGACACAAACAATGCTAAATATCACACCTACGGCATTGATGAACTCGGGGTTCATTCAAGGTAAGTATAACCTCGTAGATGTTTATCGTTATAAATTTCCCAACAAAAGAGAATTCACATGGCGCAATCAGACGGTCAAATGTAGACTCGACAGAATCTACTGCCCTGAAAAAGTCGCCAAAAAAACCACATACAACAAAATTCTCACCAACCCTTTTTCCGACCACGAGTTCGTGTCAACAACTGTCAATTTTAGTAAAACCAGGAGAGGACCAGGATACTGGAAATTAAACTGGTCCCTTTTGGAAATAGAGGTGCATAGGCAAAAAATTGATCTCTTAATTCAAGATTGGCAAACTAAAAAACGGTCCTATACGTCAATTTAAAATGGTGGGACGACTGCAAACTTTTTGTTAGGGCTGAATTACAACACATATCGATACAGGAAAGTGCGAAACACAAAAAAAATATCAAAAGGATTGAAAACGAAATCCAACGGGAGCGACAAAACGCTAACCTGAATTTAGATAGAATCAAAGAAAAACGCGATGCCCTTTTCTTGCTCCAGTTTCCCGGAACGTTTATTTGCACGAAACAAAAACTAATCGAAGAAGGAGAAAAACCTTCAAAATTTTTGTATAATTTGGAAAAAGTTCAACAGCGGAACAAGTCAATTACCGAAATTCGCAAGAATGACGGCATATTGACAAGTGAACCTGGTGAAATACTAAACTCCCTAGTTTCATATTACAAAAACATTTACAACAAAACTAGTTTATGCAGAGAAAGCCAAAATTATGTCTTGTCACACATCATTAAACGTTTAAGTGATGATGAAAATCAATTTTTAAAAACCCGCCTTTCCGTCGCCGAACTAAAAGAAGCCCTTTTTAAATTTGAAAATGGAAAATCTCCGGGCTATGACGGACTTTTATAAAACCTTTTGGCACATTTTAGAAAAAGATTTTGAAGAGCTTGCATACGAAATACTTTTCGTAGAAAAAAATACCATATTTTTTTATAAAAAAATTATTTATTTCACTGATCCCCAAAACTTGCAAAAGTAATGGGGAAAATTATAGAACCAAATCAAACTTGCGGAATCCCAGGTAGAACAATTTTCTCAAAATTACATTTAGTCCGTGATCTTATAGATTACGCGCAATTTAAAAATCTACCTAGTTTCATTTTGTCAATAGATCAAGAAAAGGCGTTTGATAAAGTCGATCGTGCGTTTCTGCCTCAGATTCTCTTTTGTTAACACATTATATTCAGAAGTTTTGGCATCTGTTCTGAATTGTGGTTTCCTGTAAGCCTCTTTTCCTACGGAAAGGGGAGTTAGACAGGGTGATCCGCTCTCTCTCTTGCTGTATGTTTTTGTCGCCGAAGCTCTTGCTTTGGTGATCAGAGCAGATAGCAGAGTAGAGGGTTTCCCGCTACCAGGTACATCTAAACCGCTTAAAATAGAGCAGTACGCAGACGGTTCGAACTTTTTTGCCAGGGACGTAAAATCAGTCCGTTTTTTCTTCGAAAAAGTAAAACTGTTTGAAAAAGCAAGTGGTTCAGTGATCAATGCCTCAAAATCCAAGAGTCTCGCCCTTGGGGTTTTGATCCCAAAATGTACCCTGAATTGGACGGCATAAAGTGGAGCAACAACCTGGTCTCAAAATTTTAGGTGTTACCTTTTACACCAGACTGAGCGATACTACAAATTTCAACTGGTTAGTTACTCTAAACAAAATAGAGAAAAAACTCAAGTTTCTGGGATTACGTACTTTGTCATTTAGGGGAAAGACTATGTTGATAAATAAGTTAGCAATGTCAAAAGTGTGGCTTCTGGCAAACGTGCTGCCCGTTCCCGAATGGGTAATAGAACGTCTGCACATAGCCATTTTCGAAAATCTGTGGCAAAAGACCAATTACAATCCGGTCAAGAGAGAGACACTTATTTACCCGTCAAAAGCGGGGGTCTCGGAATTTTATCACCGAAGGAGCAAAGTCTCGCACTTCGCCTCAAAATAATCTTTCAACTAAAAGAATGCGAAGAGGACAAACCTCACGATTATTACTACTTTTCAAAGTATTGGTTGGCGAGTTCACTTATAAAATTTACGAACCAAATCCTAGGCTTGAACTTTTTAAAGCAGAACAACTTTCCAAAACACTGGGAAAACAAAACGTCTCAGTACTACAAAACAGCAATCAAAATATTAGGCAAAAACGGGTCTCTTTTTGACATTCCCCTAAAAATAACAAAAAATTTTTACTTAGAAGTGGCAAAAAACAAAAAGACAGTTGTGCCAGCAAAACTTTTTTGGAACGGTTCAACAAAAACAACGATGCCGCGGACCCAAATTTAGAAAAAAAACTTCACTTCTCACGCATGCGGACCGACTCAAAACATCCTCTTTCGTTTTTTACACAACAGTTTACCGTCTGCGGCCTTGCTAGCCAAAAGCACAAGGCAGCAGATCGTAAAAAATAACAAGTGCAAAACCTATGGTAAAATCGAGGACAACATCCATATCTTTGCCTACTGTCCTTCTTCTGTTGAATTTTGGGAGTATTTTAAACATGTATATAACTCCTTGACATCCCGAAACAATTTTTCTCCGATAAATTCTATTTTCTCGATTGAAACGGCGAATTTATCGGAGAAAAACCCAACTTTGCAGCTGCTGTTGACACTCACTCAAACCATCATGAGTGCAATATGGAACAGTAGATGCCACCACATGTTCAGTAACAAAAAAATTGACCCAATGGCAGTGATCAGGGTAATAATCAGGAACATCAGGAATATTATTACCTTAAAATAAAATTATCATGTCTGTAGAAACACCGCGGACATTTTCTGTGAGTATTTTTGTATAAAAAATGTTTTCAATGTGCTATACACATATGTTAAAAGTTTTCCGCCAATAAACAACTATAATTTTAATTTCAAATAAAAGAGATTTAAAAGTGATTGGACAAGAAACATGCTTCTGCGAACAATAAAGTGGTGAAAAATTAGATTTATTGGTATTACCATGTAAATGATCCAATGTATATGGATAAACATTGATGAAATGTGTATAATCCCACATTGATCCAATAATTATAGATTAATATTCATCCATTGTTTATAATCCAAAGGTAATAAAATGTATGTACGTATACAGTAGTGTGATAACAAAAAAATTTTTTTTTATGAAACCACTTGCAATCGAAGAAAGTTTATGAGTAATTGAAGAATATAAATTTTGATTTTTTTAAAAAGTCTCCTTCCCTCCACCTCTTCGGAAGAAAAAAGTGAAAAAACAACTTTTTATTTTTTTTAATGACATTTGTTTTTTGCATTATTCAAAAGAGTAATAGTAATAACTTAGCAACTTTTATTAACAAATAAAATACAGAACAGCTAGCACTTTGTCCAAAATGTATAAGAAATGTTAAAAAAATAGTTTTTGCTATGAACTTCAGGTTCAAAAATACAATATTTCTTGATTTTACATGAAGTTCCTCCATCAGTTGTACAGCACGTTCAGCAATTTGGTTAGATCTGGGAATGTCAATTAATGACTCTTCGACTGACTAATGCGTCTCCAAACACTTAACTGCTTTCTTGCACTTTATCTTCATTAGTGAGGTAAACTGTTCATTGAAGGACGCTTCATTGTAGTGTTGCAAATGGAACCAAGCATTTGCCCATTCGTAGCAAATGAAGTTGCATGCTGGAGCGAGGATACTGCGCCACTCTGGTATCGGAAATAATGCTATAATAGCGTATATGTAAATTTGGGAGTCTCTTCCAGCTAATTCTAGGCCAACGTGAAGTTGTTTTGTAATGGCGATATGCCTGACATAGTTCATATAAGAACTTAAAATCATCTCGCCATCCGGGGTTCTCGCTTGTGTTAACATCATCTGTCGCAACGAGGTGGTAATCAGCCTAAAGAGAAACATGGTTTTCTGTTAATTTGTTAATGAAAGAATAGTTGAGTTCTGGTTTGGTCGTTGGCTCTTAAATAAAAAAATCCATGACATGCTTCAGAAGGAGGTCGAGCACATGGTGGTGACATCCAATATATTGTAGCTTCTGAAAGCCATTGCTCAAGACATCATCCTGTATGAGCTTGGCAATCCCGTACAAACGACCCGTATTTACTGCAGTCGTGTCGCAGATTATCATGCGAATATTTTCCCAAGCATCGTATTCATCAATTAGCTGATGTAGTTCCTTGTAAATGGCCGCGGCAGAACCACTCTTACATTTAAGAATACCGAGTTTGATTTCGGTTGTCAAATTTTTCAGCAGAACGACTTGATACTCTTCCCATTGCATTCTTTTACCATCAAACTGGAGACAAAAGGGATCTTTGCTTTGAAGTTTTTGAACAATTTTGGTTTTCATTATCTGTCCTTCAGAGATTACTCGTTTCCTGACACCCGCCTAACTTGGAGCCGGCACATCATGACCATGTTCAGCAATGGTTGCGAGAACGTCATGTGCTTTATGTGTAGAAATGTTGTTTTTCAGTACTAGTAATCCCGCTGTTGTAGTGTTTGATCTTTGGTATTTCGGTTTGCATTCAGGAGAAGATGACGTGGAAGAAGAGGTTGGCGACTCGGATAAAGAATCAGAGGTTTCAGAATCCAAAGATTCTGAGCCACTTTCATGTGCTTGTGTGGGTTGGGATTGAGAAGAGCTGGCTTGAGGTTGAGTTGTTGATAGTCGGATTCGTTTTCTTGGGTGGAATGATTCCAAAGGGGCTTGTTTGACCATTGAATAGCTAATCTTTCCTCCACTCTTAACTTGCATCTGGTAGAGCTCTTTATCCTCTGTGCTTTTCCATTCTCCATTAACGTTAGTGACATCAAATAACTGAGAAAGTGTTGCAGTGAATTTATCAGACGGTTTCTTTTGTTTTTGTCATATAGATCAATCAGACTATTGAGCTTCTTTCTAATGAGTGTGCTGGATAATAGTGGAAAGTCTAGAATTTCCCTCCAAGCAATTCTAGATCCGTTATCATAATTTTTATTCGATCCAGTCGCCGTTTTTCGCTGTTGAACAGAAAAGTTAAGTTTCCAAGAATTTGACGGTTTGTCGGCATCCGTGTGAGATTGGTTAGCTTTTCAACAGATGGAATACTTGGATCACTTTTCTGTTTAGAAAAGAAGGGTAGATTCAAATATACCTTACACTTTACACTGTTGCTGGAATTTCTATAAGACATTTTATTGACAATCTTGCACTAAAAACAAAAATATTCAAACGAGTTCACACTTCACACGGTATTGCTGGGATCAAAACAAAGATAATAAACAACATCTATTAACAAACTACTAAACTAACAACCATCTGTAAATGTCTTGTTTATAAACAAATGGAAACAGCTGACGGGAATGTGCTAAAAAGCAGTATAGAACGTCATATAAAAAGTCAGTGTAAAATTGAAACCGAAAGTTAAACTGTGCGATGTGTGCACAAAAAATAAAAAAAAAGGTGGGGGAACTTTTTTCAATTTTTTAAAAAATTGATGCTGTTACTGTCATCTACCTACAATTGATCCTCTAATGTAAAGGGTTTCAGTTTCGTAACGAAAAATAATAATAATAGTTATTACCCTAGTATACAGAGTATATATGTATATATATATATATATATATATATATATATATATATATATATATATATATATATATATATATATATATATATATATATATATATATATATAAAAATTATGTCAGTGTATTCTACAAATAGAGTGCTCTATGTTCTCAAAGAACGGAGCAATAATAAATTAGTAAAAATACTTATCAAATTTTAAGTTTTCTTTGACAGCTTGTTTCTCCATTAGTAGGCTCATTGGGAAGAATCATCAAAATGTTCAAATTAAAGCAAAATTATTTCACACGAAGCTGGGAAATATTTTAATTAATTATTTAATAACTGTAGTATTTTGCAACCAGTAAGTTGCATCACCTTCATTAGATAATTAAAAAATTATGAAAAGAATTTTTTGAATTATGATAATTTTAGAATGCTCTTTTGCTTTTATAATTTTTTAAAAGAAACTTTTTTTTATGCCTGCATTTAGAAATTAATTCAGATTTTTAATTTAGTAAATTTTCTTCATCTATCTGAGTAATAATTTCAAAATTTTCTTGTACACATAGTATACATTTTTTGGAAATGTTATTATAGGCAGTCGCAGTTTTTAGAATAGAGCAGTTTAATTTAAAATTAATATTTTTTTCTTTCAATAGTCAAATATACTTTGACAGCATAGTCTCTTTTGAGTATTTTTTATGTTTAAAAGATTGTTTGTGGTTGGCTTAACGTTTTTTCCAGTTGCCCTCGGGTAAACCAATATAATGGTTTCCAGGGTTGTTTTGCGAGGAAACAATGCATTTGTAAAAATATTTTTGATAAGCAATTGCCATTCAGAAGACAGTCAATTTTTAGCTTGCAGTTACAATTTTCAGTATTTTTTCTTTGAGAAATTCATTTTTATTAATCAATGCAAAAATTGTGGCCTTTTACAATTCTTTTAATATTTTTTTTGCAGCTATAGCTTACCTTAATAGTGTTTCTGTTAAAAATTTTGTGCAATTTATGAGAAAGAAGGAAATGTATGTCAACTAATTTTAAATGCACTTTTCCAATATTTCTTAAAACATTTTTGCTGTACGAAGGGTTGAACCAAACTATATTTATATTTCTATTTTGCTTTTTTGCAATTTTTATTTTAAATTTTAGCTCGAAATTTTTAAATCCGCTTTTTTAAGAGCATCTTTATTCACACGTTTGGAAGAGTTAAAAGTATTTTCATTAGAATGGTTTTGATTTAATATATTGGTTATTGAAATAGGAAATTGTTTGAGGATTTGAGGGGGATGATTTAAATTTATATTGTATTATATTATATTCCTGACTGTATACAGTATTTAAGCAACATTAATGGCAATACAATCTACTTTTTCTTCAGGCATTTCCCGTTTAAGGGTCGCCACAGCGCATCAAACTCCTCCATCTAGCCCTGTCATGAGTGTCCTCCGCTGACACACCAGCCACTCTCATTTCCTCCTCCACTGCATCCGTAGTAAACTTCTATTATTGTGTTTCTGCAATTGTGTTTAGCAACATGCATCGCATCTTAACTGTTTAACTGAGTTGTTTTGTTTGCCTTGTATACTAAATTTACAATTTTTAAACATGTCAAATTAATTGTATAATCTTTTTTTTTTTCGTTTTAGTAGTTCGCTATTTCACAATAATTTAACCACATATATATGTATATACATCATATATATATTACATATATCTTTTAACATTTTCAATTGTTTCTACATTTTCAAGATCTTAAGGGACTAAACAAGTGCATGCGCAAATGCGCAATTACGCAAACCTCTGACAAAATATGAACAAAATATAGTGAAAGAAACGTAAAGCATTAGGTGAGATTTGAACTCGGAAAGATTTTCGGCAATACACACTTAGCACGGAAGGTTTGCACTAGGCTACGTGGACGTGTTGTGTTAAGTAAAATTCTGAAAATTTAAACTAACTTTATTTGACGTAGGGCGGCCTTTTTCTCAGAGTTTTATTAACGCAGAGTTTTGACCTGAAGATTTGTTATTTGGGAATTGCATTTAAGAAAAAACTTTATATTGAATACTTTCCCAATAGGTTAGTCTTCCAACTATTGGAATAAATGTTTTCATATAAACACATCGCTTTTTGTGTGTTAAATTAGTTTGATTCGGAAAGCAAGGTAATCAATAACAAAAGCAAAAAAAGGAATCCTTGCCAGTGACTTTGATCGAGTCAGATCGCACTCCAGAGCCTCCAGAGAGCGATCTGGAGAGTGATAGTATAAAGGTTGTTCTCGATGGACAGCACTCTTCTTCATATCCTGTTACTTGAGGATTTCCTCTAGGTTCAATATTTAGCCCGATAATCTTTTTAATTTACATTAATAAGCTACCAGAATATCTCACAACTAATTGTTCGCTGATAATACTGCCATTTATTCTTTTCTTGATAAGAAGGTAACACTCTCTGATTGCTCGGAGGGGGGCATTCGAACTTGAAAAGGGTCTCACTTCTGCTAGGGACTCCCAGTGGATGGTGAACTTTAACTCAGATTAAAATAAATTTTTTTCAGCTAATCGTTATTGCAATAATATAGATCTTCCTAAATTTATGAACGGTTATGTTTTGATGAGTCATATAATTTTCATCTTCTAGAATTAACTCTTACTTCCGATCTTTCTTAGAAACCATATATCGAGTTGATTGCAAAATAAGCATCTGCTAAGGTTGCATCTTTTTATCGTGCTCACCACTTTCTTATTCAGGATTCTATTCTCTACCTCCATAAATATCAAATCTATTCTTGTATGGAATAATGTCGCTATGTCTGGGGCGACATTATTCCATACCTCCAACCATGTTCCTAAGCGCTTTAAAACATCTTATTCATCTAGTTTTTTTCCTCGAATATAAATTTTGTTGGAGTTCCATTTCTTTAACTTCGTTTCATGATTCATATAATTTTCAATCCTTCAAGTCATCTTTTAATTGTTCTCTTGCTCTATATATTAAAATTATTACTTTAGTTTCCGCTATTAAAAATATTGCGTAAAGACCTGTTACCATTAAAAAATAATCAATGTACTCAAAAAATTTTTTTAAATGAATTAGTCATTTTAAACTAATAAATAGAGGTTTATATTAAACAAAGTTGTAAAAAGTTTTTTATATAAAACCAAGTGAGGTTTTCAGGTGATAAGTTAAGTAAATTATAACAATACTATTCTACCAATCTATTTCATCTGAAAATTTGCTTTTAGTAATATAAACTTATATATGAGTTTGATAAACTGCAAGAAATATATGTTATACCTGTAAATATTGTACGATTGCCTTATAATTGCCCACAATTTTTTTAACAAATATAATAAGCTATTATATGCAACTATTTTGCTTTATTTGCAAAAACTTTGCCTTTGTTGGGTTGCATTTGCAGCTGATTTGCGGCCCAAATACTGGCTGGCTTAATTTGAAATGACGTAATGGGCCAAGATTGGCTTATATATTTAAGTATTTTTAAACAATAGCTGCGTAAAAGATGGATTTTTTTAATATGGCACACGTTACCGAACAACATCATTTTGCACCAATAAGTTATTATTATAAAACTTTATAAAATTGTATTAGATTTCAAAGTCATATTCAACCTTAAAGTAAACATTTATTCAAACTTATAACATTTTTTTTTTCATAGTTTTCATTTGTTAAAATTTTACCTTAACTAAAGTTTAAATGAAGGATTTGAACAGATCATGTATACATGACCTGTTCAAATCTTTTATTTAAAATTTATGTAAGATATAGTTTACATGTATGGTAAAGTATACATGTATACTTCGTTATCATATTGGTCAAGAAAAAGAAATTTTTATTGAAACAGAATCTTTTTTATATTGATTTAATTAAGATTTATTGGGTCACTTCTCTCTAAGTCATGATAATTTCAAACTTGATAGCGATTCTGAGTTATATAGGCTGGATTTGAATTGATATAATGAAATGAAAGTTACAAAGAGTATAAAATAAAAAAATTCAGAAATGTTTATGCCAGATACGATTGAATCCATTGATGTAGAGTAATTATCGGAATATATCAGTAAAGGAGTTTAAAAAGACATTAAATTGAAACATAGAAAAAGGGTTATCATTTGATTTAGGAATGTGGGCATCAACTTTTTCTATTCTCGTGGTTTCAGCATCTTCATTATTGGACTTACGTAGGGTGTTGCACTCATCACTTTCAAAATATCCACGAACGTTATTAAAAACAATGAGAGCTAGAACTGTAAAATTGACTTTGAATTATATATTTACCTATTGTTATTTATATTGGTGTTGTTGATTCATTTTGACCAAGGCCTTCTTAAACAGGCCGCGACAGCTCATTTTCCGTAAAATTAGCGAAGGCCGACTTTTTTACGGTTAAAATTATTTTTTATCTTTGCTTTTGTAAACAAACTTCAGAATCAATTAAAGAGCTTTATTAGGACAAAACATTTTAATTAAATTTCGGAAGTAATTATTGTAGGAATTTTTTTTACATTTTTAAATAAGTTAATTACAATAAAAATATAAAGAGTTTAGCTAAAAATGACTCATTTTTATAACTATATGTTTATTGTAGCTGTTTAACACTTGTTACAAAAAACAAAATTTTTGTTACAAAAAACAAAATACAAAAAAATTTTGTTACAAAAAACAAAATACAAAAAAATTTTGTTACAAAAAACAAAATACAAAAAAATTTTGTTACAAAAAACAAAATACAAAAAAAAAATTTTTTAATAAAAATAAACAAATATATTAACTTTATTTTATTCAAATTATTTTGACTTTTTTGACTCAAAGTATTTTATTTTGAAGTTAAAAGTTTTGCTTGTTTTATTAAACATTCCTTCCCAAAATCTTCAGAGTGTTTTTTACAATAATTGTTTAAAAAAATGTTTGCTAAAATGCAGCAAACTTTTTTAACACTTCGAACAAGCAATTTAAATTTACTATTGCAATTAATAAAAATGTCAATTAATCCTCTCTTGCACAACAATGGTGAAACTTTATTCACAAGTGTCACTTCAAATATAAAAAAACAATAAATAACAAAGTAGACTAAATTGTCAGAAGGTTCTCTTAGTCGTCCTCTGTTCAAAGAACTGATCAAAGTTCCATATTTTTGAAACATATCAAAGGTGTCTGTTTCTTCTAAAATTGAATGTAATTCTGGAAGTTTGTAAGCAATAAAACCTGCAATATATAAAAGCCCTTGTTTGCATTCATTTGGCAACTGATCCTCACAATTTTCACATATTGACAAATTAAACTCCACATCAAGTTCACACTTATCACAGTGGTGGTGAGCAGGAGGAAACATTGTAAAATCTGCTTGCTCGTCTAGCAACTTTCTAGTTTTGTCGATTCTAAATTTTTGAATAACATTTTGCACAGTTATCAGATATGTGCCACCTGACCCTTGCCGATATTTCCCAAACTGTTTTTCTAGTGCATCTGATTGCATATGTCCTAACAATACATAAGATACACCGCAATTCAACAAATACTTGGCACAGCTTGCTAATCTTTTAGAAGTTTTTTGCAATGCACTCGCAGTATCCATTGTTAACTTTTTCTCTCTTAATTTTGAACTTACGCATTTTAAATTTTCAGCAAAATAAGAAATATAGTTCTCTAAGAAATCTATTTGCCAATCATTGACTGAAGTAATAGGCTTTCTTCAAATATCATTTAATCTAATATCTAGACCTTTTGCTTTACTGTTGACAATAAGCCACCACTTGACAACTGTTTCAATAAAAAGTGCAGTATCTTCAGTTTCAGGAAATTTTACACGTAATGCTGCAACTGTTTCATCACAAAAAACTTTGAGAACTAATCCAACATTTTGTCGTTCAATTGGTTTTGGTGACACAGCTTTTTGTGTTAACGGTGACAACTTAACTATTCGATTATCTGCAGCATGAAGTTGAATTATAAATTTCCACTCTGTAAGTCGCACAGTATCGTTATCATTTAGCAATTTATATTTTAAACATTGTAATTTTTCAGTGATCCAATTATTTCGAATACATTTTAAAATATGCACAGTGTCATTTAAAAGATAGTATGCTGGAACATTTTTGGCATTAAAATATTGAAATGTTTTTTGATTTACTCGACAGTTATCCATTATTAACCCAAGAGGCTTTCCACCTGCAATTATGATTTGTTGATTTAATTCTTCTATTACGCTTGTTTGAAAATTTGTTGTAACTTTAAAAACTGGAAAAACTTTTATAACAAGTCGTGGGCCACCAAAAAGACAAAGGAGCATTAGTGCTAAAACTGTTTTTGCTTTTTCTTGGACATTTTCTGCTTCACCATACACAATACCTATAATCAATAAACAAAATTAATAACTTCTTAAAAAAATTTTTTTAATGATTTATTTTATTTAATTGAGAGTTCTACAATTATTTAAGCTTTTCAAACAATAATTTAAAAAAATTAAAAACAAAAATTTTAGCTTTCCAGTTGATTAGTTAAAAATAACTTACCACCAGAGTACTGTAGGCCAGGTTTTATGTACACCTCATCAGCCAAGATAAAGCAGTATTTTTGAAGTTCCTGAAGCTCTTTAAATATCATCTTTAAATATTCAGTATCTTCAAGTTTATTTATTTTGTTTGTCATTCGTTGTAACTCTCGTACACTTGGCAAAACAAGCTTCTCTACGAGATCAAAATATACTGAACGAGATTTTGAATAAAGATGCAATGCATCAGAAATGTCTTCTAAAGAAAATGGTGTATTGTTTGTTTTATTTAATAAAGCTACTTGATGCCTAATATAATTTGCTCGCCTAGAATCTGTTTCATTATTAATAACATAACTAACAGCATTCTCCAGTTGAGAATAATATTTAATAATTCCTTTGCTTAAATAAGACAGTTTAATTTGTAAAAGTTGGCTGTATCCAGTAAAATAAATATCTCCAGAATCTTCTAAAGTTATATATATTGAAAACTTAGGTACTGGTCCACAATGTTCATATGATATTAAAGATATTTTTTTTTCTTTTTCAACAAAATAGAATTTTTCTTCACAGTTAATTATTATTGACCTCAAATTTTTTACAATTTCATTAAATTGAATAGCGTCCATTTTTTTGAAGCTTTCTAACTCATCAGGTAAACTATTTCTTTCAGAGCACATTAACCCAGTGACATCTCGTTTTCTAGACACTATTGGAATACAAGACACTGGTATACCTTTAAAGACTGATGGAGGATGCACTGGAACAAAACTACCACCTTTGACTTTTTTTAATTCTGCATCTTTAGGCCAGTGTTGAGCACAAACTCGCTTATAATCTGTAAACACAAATTTGCATTTGGAAGTTTTTTTATCCATAACTCGCGATCCTCGGTTTTAAAGAGAAATCTATACATTGTGACATAAACATTATCTTTTATTTTTGATTTGTAATTTGAGGAGCAACCATAAACGCAGCATTTATTAGGCATTTTACGAGTTTAATAGTTACAATCAAACAACCGAAATTCTCATTGAAACTAAACTTCTCCGTAAATAAGTCGGCCTTCGCTACTTTTACGGAAAATGAGCTGTCGCGGCCTGTTTAAGAAGGCCTTGATTTTGACACATTAATCTGTTGACCCACTTATCACAAAATATTGCTATGAAACTCCATCAGTTCTTCTATAGATTAAAATTAATGAATTACCCTTTCAAAAGTTATGCACTCATCAATTTTAGCCAATTCTTGCAAGAGTTTTGATTCTATTTTTCAAGTAATCTGTTTTAATAGGTTTATTTTGCAGTCAAAGTAAATCAGTAAACCTAAATAAATATTTAAAATACATCATTGAAGAAATAATCCAATAATAAAAAGGTCTTGCCAAAATCTATGTAGATAGAAAAAAAATTCTGTAAATATTAGTATATCCTGCTTTGTGTGTGATACTCTTGCAAGGGCATATACAAAACCAAATAAAAGTTATACTGAATATTATCTTTATGATAAGTTTATACAAAACGAGAATGGCAAAAAAGGTTACTCTTCTTTAGACTGATGCACCGCTTGGAACTGATCAATCTTTTAAACATATGACAGATGCTAAATATCACATGTAATTACTTACCTATTGGTATTTTTAGTACCAAAATGTAAATAATAAAAAGTATTTGATGAAATGCGGTTTTTGTGCAATATATGTACATGAAAAATTATTTTCAGTATTATATAGTATGCAAAGTTTGTTTTAAAATAAATTTGTTTATAAATAAAATTATTTTAAAAAAACTTTGAAATTGAAATAACAAAATTTGATAAATTATCTAAAAAACTGCACATCTAATAAGAAACTAAATACATGAATGCATTTTTTTATACTTTTATCATGACATTTTCATATATGCTGTTAAAACCTATGTACTTAAAATCTTAATACAATGCTGTTAAAACCTATAGCTGGTTTAATTATAATTACCTTTCCATAGTCATAAATAAGTTTATTATTATTACAGATTTTTATGCTGATTTTTTTATTTCAGGTAGTAATGTATTATTTAATTGAAATTAAGGATATAGTGGCAGTGGTTCTTGATTACTGAAAAGTACAAGAATCAGGAACATGCTTTTGGCCTCAAGTAACAGGTGCTACTCAATAAGCAAAAATAAAAAATTTACCAATTCTTAATCACAAAAACTGATCCTCTATCATGTTTGACAGTGTGATTAAACAGATGGAGGAAATTTATTCAGATTTAGGTATGCAGCACCAAATGCAAGTGTTTCTTGTTCATAATACAAGTGTAAACCTTCCAGAAAACTTTATATTTCGATTAAAAGAAATAGATGAACTTTTTTAGTTAAATAAGGTTTTTCTGGAAGATACTAAGAGTCAATCAAATGCAGTAAGCCTTAATTAAATATACCATTTATATTATTGTTATATTATTTATAATTATTGTTATTGTTATTATTTTATTACATATTTATATTATTTGGATCACTTTTTTTAATTGAGAACTAAAATTTGTATACTTTTTCTATTAAAAATTGTCTTACAATATATAAAATGTGTAATAATGTTTATATTTTAGTTAAGTAATTTTCATAAATAATAACTAATGAAAAATGTTTATTTTTCATTAGTTACTTGCCCAATGAAGTTCCAATTTGCGCTTCCAAACATTTTGCCCAATGTTTGCCGGCAATATTGATCCAATATACTAGCCATTAATTTTCGAATAATGGCCCAAAGAATTTGGCTATCTGGAAATCTAAAACAGTCTGAATTATAAACTCGATAAACTTAATGAATGATTTAAAGGCAACAAACACTCTCTGAACAAACCTAAAAGCAAATATGCTCTCTTTTCTAAATCTTCTAAGTCTGACACCTTTCCCTTAAAACACCCGTGTATATACATTAGAAAACACCTTGTAACAATCGGTATTCTGTGTCTTTGGCATTTTACTCGATTAGCATATTATTTGGAAAGAGCGCATTAATGTAATAGAAAATAAAATTTCAAAAGGTATTGAGTTTATGCCTATTTACTTTTCATTTATCTATAACTATATTATTTATTGTAAAACTGCCTTGCCAAGACCTTATTATGTTAATATGAAATTGTATCTTAAAAAATCAAAACAAGCAAGCTATGTTATATTAAATGGCGATAAAAACACTTTCGTCAAATCACTGCTTAGAAGGCTTGTAGAGCTAGTTCTAACAAATTAAATATTTATAGCATTCTTTTGCTTCCAAATATTTTTGAAGACCTTTTTTTATAATAGATCATAAATAGCAAACAAAGCATTCATTGCATTATTATCAGATACCAAAAACATTTTTTAAACAATCCGATGACTCAATAACATACCCAGGGCCACATTTGTATAACTCGAATCTTCCAAATAATTGTAAAATTATAATTTCAGTTCAAAGCTTTAAAATTATTCTTAAAAAGTACTTATAAAACGAAATTGGAACCGCTTTTTTTTAATTAATATGCTTTTGTTTACAATAGTAAACAAAAGCACATTAATTAAAAAAAAAAAGTAAAAACTCAAAACCTTTTTTGAATAAATGTCTTTATTAACATTGTTTGAACTAAATGTATATAATGTCTTAAGTCTTATGTATAACAGTAAAATGCAAAAAAAGTCCTTCTATTTTGTATGGTTTTTATAAACAAAAACCAGTGTTTTAATATTTATTGCGTACAAGAAGTACCTTGGCTTTTAATCGCTTATGCTTTTTTTTTGAATGAAGACACAGAAAAATAGTACCCTTAATTTTGCATTCCTTTATAAACAAAAGAGCTTGAGCAATTCAAAATTACGTTTGGGCACTTCATATCGGGAATAAGTGTTTACTAATTAATTTAAATAATATTGGTTTAAAAAACTTGAAATGCTTTAATAAAAACTATTAAAAAGAGTATTTTAAAGTATAAAAATTTAGTTACTGATTTTTTCTAAATTTATTCTTTGCAAACGTCTAATTTACTTTTTTTTTATTATATATAATTGTTTTTTATTTTATATAATTTTATTTTGAACATTCATTAATAATAAATGTGGAAATTTAAACAAACAAAAATTAAAAAAAAAACGATTAATATATTTGTATACTTGTTCTAACATTTTAATACCAATACAATGTAATAATTTAATGTTAAAGATTTATGAATATGTTTTTAAATTTATTGCAATATTCATTTTTTTTTTTATTATTTCATCATTTTCATAATAACTTATTTACAAAACATTTTGAGGTAAGATTTGACCGGAGCAGGCAGGAGCAACGGGGCTAGATGATAAGACAAAAGTCTTATCATCTAGCCCCATTGTATCGTTTACACAAATATAAATATAACATAAAATTTTACAATATCAGTAAAATAATATAAATACTTTTAAATCAACATTTTACACTTTTTTTTACATAAAAAAAAATATTTTTACTCAAATAATAATATACATACATACATATATATATATATATATATATATATATATATATATATATATATATATATATATATATATATATATATATATATATATAAAGGAAATAAATACAAATTGAAATAAATAAGCAAAACACTATGCTTTACTTTTTAGCAAACGAAAAAAAAGTTAAGAATTAAAAAAAAAAAGATATGAAAACTAAAATAGAATTTGAGATATGTCACATTCAAGTAACTGTTTTTTTTTTTTAATAATTTTGAAAGTTTGAAGCGAAATTTAAGTTTCATTTTCAATTGGAAGAAATGAGTTCCGCAAATACGGCCCTCTGTATGTTATTGAGAAATTAGACTGTTTTAAAAAGGTTTTTGGTAGTTATGCAATGAATGCTTTGTTTATGACTTATAATAACAAAAATGTCGTCAAAAATATTCGGCAGCATGCGATTTTTTAATCTAAACATGAATAAAAGAATACTGTAAATATTTTATTGATAAACATTAAGCACTCCAAGCTTTCTAAGCAGTGGAGTGGCACTTGTGTCTTTATAAGCATTTAATATAAGGCGGCATGCTTGTTTTTGTTTATTTAAGATACGCGTTATTTTTGATGGATAAGTGCTGGCCCACGAAATATTATAATAACTGATACATCTATGGATAAATGAAAAGTAATTAAGTTTAAGGAGTTATTTAAGTATTAAAAGTAATTAAGTTTAAGGAGTTTATTAAGCTAATGTGGTCTTTCCAACTTATTTTTTCGTCAAGTAAAACGCCTGAGAATTTAATGCAGAATGTCCGTTGTAAGTTAGTTTTTTCTATTAAAATATTTGGGAGTAAAATAATATATTCAATTTTAGTTTTGTTTAGAGATAGTTTGTTGGCTTTCAACCATTTATTGAGGTTGTCAAGCTCACGATTCATAGTGATAAAGACTGACTCTATGTTTGAGTGAGTATAAAAACCTGAGCATCGTCAGCAAAAAGATTGAAGTTTAATACATTAGAAGATTAGTTAATACCGTTTATATGGATAATAAATAATATAGGCCCTAGAATAGAACCCTGTGAAATTCCGCAAGAAATGTTTTCTAGTTTAGTACAGGTTTTGTCATAAGATACTGTTTGAGATTATTAAGTTAGGAAAAAAACTATTTATAATTATTATTTTTGAGTCCATATTTTCTAAGTTTTTAAAGTAAGATATTATTTTCCACTGTATCAAAGGCCTTTGAGAGGTCAATAAAAACCCCAAGATAAGAAATGCAATGTAAGGCGATTCATGATGATAAGACGATTTGGTCGTCTGCATATTTTCCGCGTTTTGTTAGAATGTTTGAGTGAATTTTTTATTTTTGTAAAACCACTTTGCAATATTCACATTAACGCATCTTTATTATGTAACAACAAACTTGTCATATTAAAGAACAAAAACTTAACTTAAATTAAAATAAATGAAATATTTAAAATAAAAAAATGTTCTTAGTTATGATCTCAAATTTCGTTTTATTTTTTCAAATGTTTTATTTTATTTTTTAATTTTTCCTTTTGTTAAAAAGTGCTGTTTCTCGTAACATTATTTCTAAATTTAAAAATTTTTTCTGTTTTATAATATGATGTTATGTATGAAAAAAAAACTGAAAAAACAAATGTTTTTATTTAAAAGTATTTGATATTATTTTACTGAGATTTTACTTTATTATTATGATGAGAGTTTATTATTTGTAATATGTAAATGATACAATGGGCTAGATGATATGATTTTTTCTGTTATAGAGATCAGTTTTTAAGTGCAATTGATTTCTTAAAGTCTGTACAATCTATAAACGGCGCAAAACAATAAACATCGAAAGAAAAAAAAAATAGAACAGCGTTATATTAATTTTTTTATCAACTTTTTTGTATATTATGGTTTAGTTAAACTTTTTTTATAAGCGTATCATTATTTTAAAATATTTTTCTTCCAAATTTTGAAAAAAAAAAAAAAAAAAACTAAAAAGCATATTAATAAAAAAATTCACATTTAGAATAAATGAAAATCTGTCTTTTTATTTTTCTAAAAATTGGAAACAGCGTCCATAGTCCTATGTGTAATATCAAACCATAAACTCTTTAAATGGGAACAGTAAAGGAGTTTAATAAAATATATCTTATAATATATCATATATATCTTAAAATATATTATATAAAAGAACCAATTTTTTTAACACATCACGTTGATTAACCGAAGAGCGTTATCTATTTGTATTATTGATCGTTAAATATTTACACAACCAACAAATTAAAAAAAAGAAATTTAGTTAGTAAATTTTTCAACTCACGTGTTTTTTAGCACACAGAATGATAATAAATGTCAACTTATCATGGTAAGTTGATATCACTTGTTAATCAAATATGGCAAGATTACATCATTTTCTGACCTTTTAAAGCATTATATTAAATACGCTAAGAAATGTTCATATATACTTTAATATATGGTAACTTGCTGTACAAACATTTGCAGTTTATGCAAAGTTTTTTTGAGACGTAAGGTAGATTGATTTTAAAAATCACTTTACAAAAACAAAGACGAAACTATTAATCAAAGTTTGAGTACAAATATATTTATAAAAGTATCTTTTCTATTTTTGTTCTCCAATTAATAGTAACACATAAATTTTTAATTTTATATTTTATCAATGTTTATTTTAATTATATTTACCGCTAAACATTTGAAATAAGAAAAAAATTTTATAACAAATCTTGTTACTCAACTTACGGCACAATTAACTTGAGGAAACACTCGATTAGTCTAAAATTAACATTGTATTAAATGGCATGTTCTATAGCTATGCTTGATATAAGCAACTACAAATTTTTACGACAATAAACAGATAGGATGGTATTGATAACTCATATAAATATGTTGAAAATGTTAAATGTGTTCCCTTTTTAGTAATTACAAAACGCAAAATGCAAGTCATGATAACTTAGGCAAGCTAAAAGAAAATCTAGATGCATTTTAAAATCTAAAATCTAAAATGCTAAAAGCAAATCTAAAATGCATTTAAAATGCATCTAAAAACAGAACTGTAAAACCTCTGAATTTACGTCAACCAAAGAGCATTAAACAGACGTCTTTCATATATATGTCATTTAGATGCATTATGTTCAAAATATATTATAGTTTTTATGTAATATAACACCTCTAAAAGACATCTAGATGTCTTTTAGAAGTATTATATTATATTTTGGAAGCATTATATTTGAAACACGTCTAGATTTCTTTTGGAGGCATTTTATTCCTACAATTAAATGTCTACAAATGGACATCTAAAAAATATGAGATATCTTAATGCTGTAAGATTTCTACTGAAACAGTTTTTAAATGCATATTAAATGTATATTAGATGCATTATTTTTAGTAAACTAAGTTTGAAAGTTTAAAAACACATTTAATTAGTAAAGAAAAAATTAGGTTTGAGTTATTTGAATTTATTTAACAAAACTAAAAAATATACAATTAAAACTATAGTTCGGTATTAAGCTCGCCAACTCGCTGTTGTCAACAAAATTGTCAATAATTGTCAACAATATTGCCAACAATTGTCAATATTGTCAACAATTGTCAACAGCAAATGTTGTCGCCAGGTCAACAATACCTAAAATATAATATAATAATAAAAACACGATAAATCTATGCATTGCTTTTAAAGACATGTATATTTCTGGAAATCTGCTTATATATCATCCCATATATTTAATAGGATTTCAGGACTTATCTTTCCCCCATGCCCTTTTGATTTAACTCATACAGTTAGTGAATTAAAAATAAAATGATAAATATTTTTACAATAAACAAAAATCTATTTGAATAAATGAATGGAGTGCCATATATTTAAATATATGTTCCGAATTCGTAAAATTAAACAAAGTTCAACAATGGGTTATTTCCTTTACCTTAATTCACTTTTACTATTATGTGAAACCAATTTAACATTATAAAATATAGCAGAAGACTAAATCCCATTAAAAAAACAACATCTTACTGAGATAAAAGGGTTATAAGATATATTAAAGTACATATAAAAGACGTATTATTATAAACCTTTTAGATATATATTTTGCATTTTTTGTGCATTTAAAACTATGCATCACTATCAGATATTCTTTTTGCATAGAACAAAATAAATTTGAAAAATTTCTATCATTTATACTATTGTCTTCTATCATTTATACTATTGTATTATAAAAGCTACGCTTAATATGCATCTCAAAAAGAACAAAAATAGTATCTCTTTAAACAGACGTCGTTACAATCTCTAATAAACATCTAAAATATACGTATCTAAAATGGATGCAAGGTAGAACAATTTTACATAGTCTAAAAGACGTCTGCTACTTGCAATGATTATTTCAGTGGTTGTCCATAAATAATGTCACTCAATTTTTGACATTTTTTGATACAAAATTCACATTGCTTTTTTCAAAATACCAGAGAAAAATTTCTAATTAAAAGAGCTTTGTCCCCAAGATAAACAACCATAAGTGAGATGTGAACTAGTTGAGGCAAAATATAGAGTTTTTAATGTTTTTTGTAAATAAGATTTCTAAGTTAAGACAGAATTGCATTTGATCTATTTAAGTTTATTGTTAATTGATACTTGTGATCATTTCTGGTTCAACTTTCATCAAACTTTATTCCAAAATAGTTTTTCAGCACGCTTCAGAGGAAAACTTTTTTTCTCGTTTAATTTTATTTTAAATTGGTAATCAGTTTTATTAACAATGAAAAAAATCAATTCAGTGTTGCTTGTATTTAGATAAATTTAGTTGACATTTAACCAACTGAAAAGTGTTTTAAATCATATTTGATATATTTGGTAATTTTATTTTATTTATGAAAATTTAAAAAAAATTTGATGACCTAGGATAAATCATTTATATAAATTAAGAACAATAATGGACCCAGTACAGACTCTTGTGGCATCCAACAGCGATATCACGAGTATTAGAGGTTAATCCGTTGACAGACACAAAATGATTTTTATTTGTAAGGAAAGATTTGAACCAGAAATTTAAAAACTCTTTTATATATCTTAAGCTAATTTTTTTAATAAAAGTTTATTATCCACAATATCAAAGGCTTTTGGTTGGTCTATAAAGGTACCACAACCTATCTTATCTTTTATCATCCGATATTTTTAGTGAGACTTATTAGGGCATATTATGTAGAATTATTTGTTCGGAAATCAAATCGTAAATCACAAAAGATATTGAAATTCTTAAGAAATTTTTAACTTGACGAAACATAAATTTGGAACCATTTCTATGTTCTGCCAAGGTTGCTTTTCAAAGAGAGATTTTTTTAAAACAAACCCTACAGCCTGTGCCCAATGAATGAACTCTCGCAATTGTAAAAATAATTACAAAGGATCTGCAAGCGATATGGAGACCACTGGTGCAAAAGGTATACTTTTAAGATCTATTGACAATACGAACTGTGATATGTAATTTTTCAGGTTACGGGGACAGTAATAGTTTCAATAATGTCATAGACACTTACCCTGGCGTTCAAGTTAATAAGTTAGAATGAGTAGGACACTATTAAAAACGTGTTGGTACACGACTACATAATTTAAAGATAAGAAGCGTCTCCGTGGGCGTGGTTGTTTAGAAATGCAGTAACTGATCGTCTTCAAAGTTTATTTCGCGTTGCTCTAAGGCAAAATGCTGGAAACTTAACAGGAATGATGCTACGCGTATTGTCTACATTATTTCATGTTGCATTTTACAAAAAAATAAATTGAACTTTCCTCACTGTCCTAACAGTATCAATAGTTGATGCAAGCTCAACTTTGATAAAGCAAATAATATTTTCAAACCAGCCCAGGTCCTCCAACAAACATAATTTTTAAAATGAGACCCATTTTTGTTGATCTTAGCAAAGATTCAGAACTAAAACAGTGATTACATTGGAAAACTCAAAACGCAAATGTATTGTTTAACAGTATGATTTGGGACCAATTAAGGAAGACCATGTATGTGTCCCTCGACAATTCGATTTGGTAGCAAATTTTAATATTGTTATAAATGCTTTAGTGTTAGTAGATGGATAAATGTGCTAATAAAATAAACAATAAAAGAATAATACAACCTCCTTAAAGAATGAATGAAAAGAATAAGTTGAGACGAAATTATACAGAGCAAAAAAAAAATGACAATAATTTGGAAAAAGAGGGTATAACCAATGAAGCAGGAGGGTTTTAAATACAATTTTTTAGATTTAAAAAAAAATAATGTCTGTTTATTTTTTACATATTTCAGTCATGGTTATCTAATTCAAAAAATGCAGATTTGCTTTTTCCTCAATATGAAGTATTTAAGACGCCGGCCAGCATTGCTCGCCAAGAATTCTAGAAACATTTCTAAATTTTTCAGAGGATGTTTTTTTAATGATTTAGAGTGTTTTAAGTTAAATAGTTTTTTTTTTTTTTTACAACTGCTGTTTATGCTCTTATAGTACCATATAATTGAATAATGGACTGTGACTTCAAGTACCTGAAATCATATTTTTAGAAAAATATTCTGTTCGACTTAAAACACTCTATTATTCTATATAAATTCCATGTAAAAATTTCAACTAGGATCGTGTCGCTCCCTACTCACAAAATTGGGTGACGTCAAACCTGTTTTTGCTGGTTTTTAGTATCTCTTTTTGTGGTTTTCATTGCAACAGGTCACAATTTTTTATAAATGTGCTTTTGATGTGACAATTTTTTTCTTGTAAAAACTGAAGATGTTTCCCCTTAAGGAATTCTATAACCTTTATTATTTCATAACTATCCGTTGGCTTAGTAAAAAAAGAGTTTGGTGACACGTAATCTCAAAAGTGATTCTTAGACAAATAAAAAGTTTGATTGAACAAGCCAACATCAGAATTAGGGTTAGGGTTAGGGTTAGGGTTTGTGCGGCCGTGGCGCAGTGGTTAGAGCGCTTGCTTTATAAGCAGGAGATCCAGGTTCGAAACGAGCTCTGGAAAAATTTTCACGTCACGGTACGGAAGGAGGCGTGAACTTCCTGGTTAAATGCACTTCCGCGGTGCTCTGTGACAAGACCATTAGGACTTCTTGGGGCACATAAAAAAAAATTAAAAAAAAAAAAAAAAAAAAAAAAAAAAAACATTAGAAAAATAATAGTTACAAGCATTACAGATGTCAATCAAAAAAAATTATTGTTCTATGAAAGGAAAATCAGAATAAGTGTGAATGAATAGATTTAAAAATCGGAAAATAATCAGTTTGAAAGCTTTTTTTACAAAAAACCATTTATTTGTCATTATCACTAAGCTTTAAACATTCATAGTTTAACTTCGTGTGAAAGTTGCCCTCCATCTTAAAGTATAAAATTTAAAATTAACAAAACAAAATTAAAAAGCCAAACAAATATATATATATATATATATATATATATATATATATATATATATATATAAATATATATATATATATATATATGTATATATATATATATATATATATATATGTATATATATATATATATATATATATATATATATATGTATAGATATATATATATATATATACATATATATATATATATATATATATATATATACATAATATATATATATATATATATATATATATATATATATATATATATATATATATATATATATATATATACATATATATATATATATATATATATATATATTAGTAGCAAATCACTTAACAGAAACTTTTTCCATTTTACACTGTGTTTCATTAACAAAGATTCATCAGAAATCATAGTTAAACTTCGTGTGAAAGTTGCCCTCCATCTTCTGATGAATCTTTGTTGATGAAACACAGTGTAAAATGGAAAAAAAATTTTGTTAAGTGATTTTCTACTAATATATAATTGCTTTGTTCTTTTAAGAACATTGAGCACTCTATTGTGTAGAATACTTTTTAAAGTTATTTAAATATATATATATATATATATATATATATATATATATATATATATATATATATATATTTTAAATATGCAGCATAAAAAACAGCTGCGTACAACCTAAATTTATTCTTCGTAATATTTCGATCTGCTTTTGCACAGATCGTCGTCGAACGTAAAATATAAAGCAAAAAAACCGTTACAAATATTAGATAAAAACGTCAAAGAAGTCATTAAAAAGAAGCCATAAATGATTACATAATAACGTAAATATAAAACTAGCAAATATTATTTGATTCCTTTTTTTGCATAATTTTTTTAAACAGAACTCTCCAACTGTTTGTCGAAACTTTAATGCCACTGTCACGGTTGAGAAGTATTGGAGCATGTTTTATTTCTTGTCATGTTGAGGCGTAATTAATTTCAAGTGATTCTCTAATTTTACGTTCATCGTACTCTGATTTTATTGCTAGTTTTTTTGGAAATATGACAGAGTTTTCGGAAATGTTGCTAGAGTTTTCGAAATATTATGAAGATTAAATTTAGTTTGTACGCAGCCGTTTTTTATGCTTTATATTCAAAAAAAAAAAAAAAAAAAAAAAAAAAAAATATATATATATATATATATATATATATATATATATATATATATATATATATATATATATATATATACGTAGAACAACAATGACATTGAAACATTTTGTTACTAATTCCTACAGCAAGGAGATATGTAATTCTACAGTAGAACTTCAAGAATAAAAAATTAGAAATGCATTATCGAAAAACCAATTCATCTTTATTCAAAGGTGCGTTTCCAATCATATAATTCCACCATCGTTAAAAGTCAGATCACCAATTAAATCAAAAAAAGTAAAAAATATTACAAAACAATATCAAAGAAACTTATTGATACACGCCCAAAACAAAGCAAAATATAGATTTTTTACAAGTAAGAATGTTATAAAAAATATTTTTTTAAATTTAGAAAAAATTTCGACACCTAATCACTATAAAATTATTGAAAATGTTACTGAAAAATCGAAAAACATCATTACGAAATTACAAAGAAACATTTAAAAGATAAGTTTAAAAAACTTTATAAAATGACTTACAATAAACAAAAACAATCAAACAGATTAAATAAAAATATAGTTAAATCAGGAATTTTAAACTTATTGCAAACTCAGTTGGACACCTTCACAATAAATCTCCTGAATCTGGGACCAAATTTTGCACCGTCGTTTAAAGTCGACTTAAATGGAAATTTTAACACCGATCAAATCTTTTGCTTTACAATTAGGAAAAAAGAGTAAAAAATCTGATGCAGAAAAGATTCGACAAAACGTGAGTAAAATTCTTATTAAAAGTATAAAACATAGATTACCCGAAAATTTATCAAAAGAACAAAGATTATTTTTAAATAATTTTAGGAAAAAAATGAATGGTTTAGCAGTTTATCCATTTGATAAAGGACAGGATTTGTACTTATAAACGAAGAGGACGCATTTTATAAATTAGAAGTAGAAATTAAAC
Source organism: Hydra vulgaris (assembly GCF_038396675.1). Classification (NCBI taxonomy): domain Eukaryota; kingdom Metazoa; phylum Cnidaria; class Hydrozoa; order Anthoathecata; family Hydridae; genus Hydra; species Hydra vulgaris. The sequence continues at coordinate 40,942,540 of NC_088926.1, forward strand.
ACTCAGTAACTATCAACTATTACCCGACTCAAACCCTTATGACTAAATTCCAGAAACTGATATGCATGTTACGAAAACAAAAAAAGTTAGATAACAAGACTTATTTTCAAATGTACCCTTCTGACTGCGTACCTCCACGTTTATATGGAGTCATAAAAGCTCACAAGCCAGAAAAGAACTATTCAATGCGGCCAGTCGTTTCTACTATAGGTACCCCACCATATGGATCATTAGAGCATCTTGTAAAAATTGTACAACCAACCTCAAATAAAAACAAAACAAGATTATTAAACTCCTCCTCGTTTGTCAACGAAGTGAAATCTTGGTTAATTGATCCTAGTGAAATTCAAGTCTCTTTTTAATGTGGTAGCGTTATATTTTTCCATTTCAATTGACAGAGCAATTCCTGTGATTATCGATACTTTAAACAACGATATTGATAATCTTAAAATAAGAACCAAACTAACTCTTAGTGATATACATATAATGATCGAACTCTGCCTAACCAATGTTATTTTTTATACAAAAATGAGATAAGATCTATACCGAATTCGGGACCTATAGGTTTGTCCTTAATGGTCGTAGTTGCCGAAGCGTTTTTACAGCATTTGGAAACAAAAGCTCTTATAATTGCTAAGGTTGGTCATTTTTCGCCAAAGACTTACAGAAGGTATGTAGATAACAGTCATGCAAGATTCAACTCAATACAAAATCATGATAAGCTATCACTAATATACAAACAAAACCTACATCAAACATGAATCCAAAAATAGTTATGGGTGTTTTTAAAGGTTTTGTATCTCGTGCCGTTAAAATTTGTTCCAAAAAATATCTTAATGATGAAATACAGTTTTTAGTAAACATGTTTGCAATAAATAGGCACGATAGATAAAAACTTGAAACAACTGCTAAGAACTACATTCAGAAAAGAAACAACCTTTCTAAAATAAATGATAATAAAACAGAAACATTTAATTATACAGTTAAACTTCCATGGCTCCCAAGAATAGGTCCAAAACAAAGAAAAGAACTTAAACCTTACAATGTCAGAATAATATTTACTACACCACCTACGTTAAAAAACATCTTATGCAACAACAAGTCTAAGTTAATTCCAAATAGCAATTCTGGTGTCTATAAACTCACATGGTCTTTTGGCAGTATATACATTGGTGAAAGAAAAAAAAAAATTTTAATGAGATTCATTGAACATCAAAAAAACTATTTAAAAGGTAAATGGGATGCATCTGGTGCAACCGAACATGGTCGAAAATGTAATGGTATGTTTGATTGGTCAAATCCGAAAACTCAAGATATAATATCAAGATATAAAATCATAGTACGATGAACGTAAAGTTAGAGAATCACTTGAAATTAATTACGCCTAAACATACTAAGAAATAAAACATGCTCCAATACTTCTCAACCGTGATTAATGGCATTAAAATTTCTACAAACAGTTGGAGACCTATTTAAATATTTGTTATACATGTTTCAAACTACATAGTTCATCATCAGCAAAATTTACAAAATTTATCAAAAAAAAGTTTTATAAGGGATGCAATAAATTACTTTATTACAATAATCTTTTAAAAAATCCTTTACTAATGGTTTAAAAGACCATCAAAGTACAATAACAAAATGCATCAGTCTCAAAACCTCATTAAAAAAAAAAAATTAATAGGTACAAGTAGTTAAAAAAAAATTATTTCAAATCAACATCATAATAGTCAATAAGGTTCAAGAATGTTTGACTTGTTTTTCAAAGCAGGGCCTTTGCCACTTTATATGTCTTATAGGTCCTGTTTATATAAACAAGTCAAACATTGAGTTTCGAATTAATTTGACTGGTATGACGTTGAATTTTATTAATTTCTTTTTAACTACTTGTGCCTATTTATTTTTTTTTAATTGAGTTTCGAGACTGATGCATTTTGTTATTGTACTTTGATGGTCTTTTTAACCATTAGTAAAGAATTTTTTAACAGATTATTGTAATAAAGTAATTTATTGCATCCCTTATAAAACTTTTTTTTGATGAATTTTGTAAATTTTGCTAATAATGAACCCTGGCGCATTTTGTTATTGTATTTTAATGGTTTTTTTAGCCCTAAAAATCCAAAGCATGGAGTCGGATTCTATAAACTTTAGTTTCAACCAGTAGTTTAATTAATAAACTGCGAAAAAATACATACTGAAAATTTTTAGCCTATGTTTATATATATATATATATACATATATATATATATATATATATATATATATATATATATATATATATATATATATATATATATATATATATATATATATATATATATATATATATATATATATATATATATATACACACACACACATACATATATATATATATATATATATATATATATATATATATATATATATATATATATATATACATATATATATATATATATATATATATATATATATATATATATATATATATATATATATATATTATATATATATATATATATATATATATATATATATATATATATATATATATATATACCAGGTCTATAAGTATGAAATGAGCGGTTTTTTTTTCAAAATAAAACACTAATTTCTAATGGAAAAGTAAAAAGTATTTTATTCAAAGTATTTGCCATGCTTTCAACACATTTTGACCACCATTATGGCAACTTGTGGATACCACGCCAATAAAACTGATCGTTTTTTGAGGCAAACCATTTAGAGAAACATTTGTCGACTTCTTCATAGGAATTGAAGTGTTGCTCATTCAATGCGTGTCCTATCGATGAAAACAAATGGTAGTCGGAAGGAGCTAAGTCTGGTGAATACGGTGGGTGAGGTAACTCTTCCCAGCCAAGTGATGTTATCGTTACCTTGACCGCTTTTGCTGTTTGACTCGGTGCATTATCATGCAAAAAAATTACATTTCCGAGTCTTCTGGCCCATTCTGGTCGTTTTTCGATCAATGCATGGTTTTAGAATTTCGTATCTACAGTTTCGCCAGGTTTTAGAGTTTCATGATACACCACTCTCTTCTGGTCCCACCAAACACAGAGCATTGTCTTTTTTCCGAACCGATCAGGTTTTGCAGTCGATGTTGATGCTTCTCCTGGATTTACCCATGATCTTTTGCGTTTGGGATTCTTAAAATAAATCCATTTTTCATCAACAGTCAGAATTCGATGCAATACTGACTTCCTTTCGTGTCGTAAAAGCAACATTTCACAAGTGGTTTTTCACTTTTCCATCTGCCTGTCTTTCAATTTATGTGGCATCTATTTCTCTCACTTTTGGATCTTTCCCATAGCTTTTAAACGGTCAGAAAAACTGTTGGTTGTGAAACATTCAACATTTCTGCCATTTGTTTTTGACGTAAAGTGTCATCTTAATCCAGTATTGCTTGCAATTCTGTGTCTTCAAACTTTTTGATGTGCAAAATGAAGAATGTGGTCTTCCACATTCTTCATTTTGCACATCAAAATCATTTTCTCTGAACCGTTGAAACCATCTTTTGCATGTTGTTTCCGAAAGAGCATGATCACAATAAGCTTCGAAAAGCTTTCGATGCGATTCTGCAGCACTTTTCTTCAAATTAAAACAAAAAATTAGTGCTTTCCGCAAATTATCATTTTCCAGTACAAAATTCGACATTTTTAACACGATTAAAAAAAATGATGCTGTTTATACAATGACTTGATGTTTACTAAATATGTTTGAGAGATGTCATAGCAACAAATTAAAAAAAGTTAAGGCCTGTTCACAACAAATGTTCTCTATTGATACATTTGTAACTCGACGCTCACTTCATGCTTATCGACCTGGTATATATATAAATACATACACAAAAGTTATTATTATTTAAAGTACTTAATTAATATGTTATGCTTTATTTGTTTAATATAATGTTAAAAAATATAAGGATAAAAATTAATGGAAAACTTCAAAAAAAGAATACTTCTATTATAAACTCAAATTCCAATTTCATCTTAAATCCTGAAGAATTCAAAGGGTTATCGGATAAGTTACAAGGTCAGATAGTATGTACATATATATACAGTATCGGACAAAACCAGTGCAACCAAATATTGCTAATTTAGTTTCTTTATATACAAGTGCTGCATTTTTTCATTTTAGAGAAAAAACTATGTAAATGTTTAGAGACAAAGCTCTTCAAGTTTTATTCATCACAAAGTTCATTATTTGTACACGAAAATAACCAAATTAATCAAAGTATTAATAAAAGTCGATTTCCTTCTGGACAAAACAAATGCAACTCGACAAAATGTTGACCAAGCTGTATTTCGCTATCAATACTTCGTGGCGAATCCTTTGTTGTCGATCACAGCCTTGCATCTTCGAGGCATAGATTCGATCAGGTGATCAATGAAACTTTGTGGAATCGCTTCCCAGGCCTTTTGGATTTGTTCAAACAGTTGATCCTTATTACGAATACCTTCACGATTAATTCTGCGGTTGACAATCTCCCACAGCTTCTCGATAAGGTTGAGATCCAGAAATTAAGGTGGCCAATCCATCACCGATAGGTGGTTGTCTTGAAAGCACTGCTTGACTACTTTTGTAGTGTGTTTCGGATCGTTGTCTTTCTGAAAAACCCATTTTATTGGCATATTCCAATCAGCATGATATAACATAACATCTTTCAGAATATTTTTATACATGAAACGGTCCATTATTCCATCGTTTCGATGTGTTGGACCTAGACCGTTAGCAGAAAAACACCCCCAGACCATTACATTGCCACCACCATGCTTCACGGTCTTATGGCAAGAACGTAAATCAAGGCGTTTTCCGGCCGGTCGACGTCCACGGCAAATGCCATCGCTCCCAATGATGTTGAACTTCAATTCATCACTGAACAGGACATTTCGCCATTTCTGCACATTTCAGTCAATATGAGATGTAGCAAACAGGAGTCTTTTCTTCTGGTTTTTTAGTGAAATCAGCGGTTTCTTTGCAGGGCGTCGAGAAAACAATCCAGCTTCAACAGCACGTCGTCTGATTGTTCGTTTCGATACAGGCAGCTCTAATTGCTTTTGTATCTCGACTGATGATATCCAGGGATCCTTCTTGACAGATCTGACGATCATAGAATCCTCTCTAGAAGTGGTGGAACGCGGTCTTTCACCTTTGTTATCTGCTGCCAACTTCCCCGTAGAACGATATTTGCAACATAGTCTTGATACGATCCATTTTTTGACGCGATATTTATCACAAATACTTTTTTGTGACATTCCACTTACGTAATTGCCAATAATTTTCTTTCTTAGTTCCAATCCAAGACTGTCGGGAGCCCTTTTTGCACTTGAAGTCATAAAAATAATAAAAATAAATAATCACGCTTCTCAAGGCTTACCGTGAAACCTTTACCTTGTGATGATACAATAATGCTCTGTGGAACACAACGTCTTGGTTGGATTTGGACTGTATTGATGTAATGAATCACTTGTTGTATTTCACTTCTTGTATTGATGTTCATCGATAAAACACTTTGATAAAACTCACTTCGATAAACTGTCTTGATAATACTGACTGATTGGCTTCCATATACTGACTGAATTACATGTCGATTTACATGTCTCTTTTATAGGAAAATGAACCTGTTTAAACTTATTCTGGAAGATTCTAGATGCTTCTTTTCAATGCTTCTGGAAGCTTCTGGATGTGCTGGATGCTTCTGAATGTTTCTGGTTAGTTCTGGATGCTACTGGATGCTTCCAGATGCTTCTTCTGGAAACTTCTGGAAGCTTCTGCATGCTTCTGGAAAATACTAGATACTTCCTTTAATTATTAAAAAACTTCCGTGACGTTGACACGGACCAGACTTAAGAAATTAAAACAAACCAAAAAAGTTGCACTTGTTTTGTCCGCTGCAAAATGGCACTTGTCAACAAAATTCTGCCTGTGTGCTGTCACCTGTCAGCTAATTGCTCATGTCATCGCATGCTATGACTCCAGACTCCTGAACTGTTTGCTGTGATAGTATAGTTCGTTTTGTTTTTAAGACATGTAAAATTAGGAACACTTATTAGCATTGTTCGATGTTAATTGCAAATGTTTTGTCCAATACTGTATTTCTATATATATATATATATATATATATATATATATATATATATATATATATATATATATATATATATATATATATATATATATATATATATATATATATATATATATATATATATATATATTGCTGTTGTATGATTTAGTATTAAAAATACTTAAAACTCTTGATTGTTATAAAGTGCTCAATATGTAAGAAAATATATATTTTTTCAAAAACAGAGCGTTTTATAATTAAATTTTAGCAAAAACAACTTTTAATGGAACTTAAAGTTTCATGTCTATCGGCAATCATCATTTTATATGGTGATCTAAAATTATCAGAAAAAGCCTGCAATTGCATTAAAAAATATTTTTGCCCACTGAACAACAATTGCTTGTCAAACAATATCGTTTACCAAGCCACCGTAAGCTCAAATAAACCTCAATACAACGATAAAGTATACATTGGGATAAGCGAAACCTCATTTAAGCTACGTTATGCGAACCATCAAAAATCTTTTAACATAAAAAAATACAAAAACGACACTGAATTGTCTTAGGAAGTATGGGAGTTAAAAGAAAACAATTTTACAACTTTAATCAAATGGAAAATTATTAAACGCAGTAAATCATACAATCCTGCGTCAAAAATTTGTAAGCTTTGTTTAAATGAGAAATTCGAAATATTATTTTACAAAGGGAAAAATCTGTTAAACAAAAGAGGTGAATTAGTTTCTAAATGTAGACACAAAAATAAATTTCTCCTTTCATTATTTGATAGCGGAGATTAGTTTTCCATTACATCGTCTTGTAATATAACGTCAGAACTCATTCTACCGTAGTTTGTAATTTTTAAACGGTTTTTTATAATTTTGATATTGTACTTCATGGCTGATGACTGCCGAAAGGCATGAAACTTTAAGTTCCATTAAAAGTTGTTTTTTCTAAAATTTAATTATATATATATATATATATATATATATATATATATATATATATATATGTATATATATATATATATATATATATATATATATATATATATATAGAAATATAATATTCTTAAAAAACTAATCAAGAAATTACATATAACTTAGAGTTCATAAAAGTAAATACAACATTAACTAAAAAAGCAAACGAAAATAAACACAGAGGCAAATTATATATTTATTAGCAAGTATATATTTTTAAAATGTTAAAAATATATACTTGCTAATGGATTCAGATTACTTTTATGAATTATGGAAATTGCTGGTGTGCATTCAATTTCTGGCTCCGACACAAAACGATTTTTGTTAACGTCTCGGCTCCAGACTGCTTGGAAAAATTTAAAAAAGTTATATTAAAACAATGTTTCTCCAATGTTTGTGAATAAATTTTTTTACATAT
>NC_088926.1:40955000-41140000 GCF_038396675.1 Hydra vulgaris
GATAAAAGTTTATTTAAAAACGGACTTTTTTATTGCAATTTTCCTTATGCAATATTTTGCATATTAATGTTGCATAATTATGCAATAATATTAGGCAAAACGCTTTTTAGTTTTAAAAATTCTTAATTACGTTTTTACTTTTTTTGATTACGTACATAAAATACGAGTCAACCCACACCTATATAAATATATGTGTTAATAAACACAAACATATATGATTATATACATATATGTATATATATATATATATATATATATATATATATATATATATATATATACAGCGGAGAAAATAGAATTAGGTGCACCTTTTATATTTCGTTCTAATTTAACAATAATGGTAATAAAACAATTATTAAATCTACTTTATTTCTTATTATCTTCAACTACAGTTTAAAAGCTTACAAATCGGAATGATCAATTAATTAGAAATGGAAAAAAAATTAAAAGTATTCAGTTTGTGGAGAAAATAGAATAAGCCTCAATTACGATATAAAAAAAAATAGAGAAAATATTTTTACGCTTATTTAATATTTAGTATTGCTTCATGAATTTTTAATGACTTCAATCATGCAATTTGTTATAAGAGTGTGTAACAATAACTTTATGTGTGAATACAAAAGATGCACTGCACAAACTTGCTTTCAGATTTACAAAATATTGGAACAGGACATGTTGAGGCTAATTCTATTTTCTCCGTAACAATTAAGTATATATAAATATATATACTTAATTGTTACGTGTATTATATATAAACATATATGTGTATAAATATAATATATGCATAACAGTTAAGAGATTAAAAGATAAATATGTTTTTTTTTTAATATTTAGTTTTATTTATGTTTACATTTAATTTTGTTATCATTTAATGAAAAACTCACAAACATTTTTTTTTATTTTATAAGATGTTCATACTGTGTCATATCTTCTATAATTGTGTTTACTATCTGAATGTCTAACTTCAGTATTCCAATATTTCGGAATAAACAGAACCCGATAATCAGTTAGAAAACAATTCTTTGTTATATAGTACAGCCTCGGAAATAACTGACAAGTTATTCAATCATTTATATCAATATTTTAACTCGATTTCAGCAAAGCTTTCTACTAAAAATAAAAAATTCCGTGCAAAACATAAGAATGTTTTGGGTTAATCAAGAAGGCGGCTAACTTTAAAAACTAACTTCACCGCATTTTACATAAAGTATACACTACGGTGTCCTCTGTGTATTAAACTTCCTTGGTAAGAACTGATTTTTTATAACAAAATATTGAGCTGTTACTACATTATATATTTAACTGAACTAAAATAAATTTCAATGATGACGACAATAAAAACCGGTTTGCGTAGTTAGAAACTAATTTTTCAATGGCCGGGTGAACTTTTTTCAAAAGATATGCAAATAATAGCTCATTTTGTGCTTTTTAGGTTAAAAAGTTCATCAAAATACAGTTTAGGAAAATGGGGTAAAGAAAACCCATATAACATAACCCTTGTGTACACACCTACATGTTTAAATTTTATGCAAAATTTATGTTTTACAAACATCTGAATATGAGTAATAAAACAATGAACTAACTTGAAATTTGAATAAGCTGCTTTAAAACCATAACAAAGTGGAAATAAATGGAACAATTTAATAAAATTTTTCTTAATATGAGTTTTATTTATTCTAAATCTGACGCAGGCGTTTCAGTTAAGATAAACTTTATATAGCTATATAGTTTATCTTAACTGAAACTTTAGGCTTCTAAATTAGCATCACAAAATGCGTTTTGTGATGCTAATTTAGGATATTATGCTAATTGCTGATTTTAATGAAGAAAAAAATTTTCACGGATTTATTTTAAACTCTCACGTAATGGGCCAAGCAAAGCATGGATATCTAAAATGTAGCCCTACTGTTATTTGAAAGTAAATGTATGTTGCCATACATTTACTTTCAAAAATCTGCAACATGTCAAGTAGGCATTAAACATGAAGTAGGCATGTTACCCAATTGCAAAATACTAAAGTAGTAGACATCTTACCCAGTCCTGTTTTTTTTAAAAGTAAGAAAGTAAAAATCAAAAATAGCAACGAAATTTTCTGAACCCAATTTTTTCATTCGTTTTAATTTACAGTGTATGAAATCAGTGGTTTACTTGTTTACATTATTAATACAATAGTTATTGAAAAAAAAAATTCTTTTTTTAGGTACTTCTTATTTTTATTTTTTTATTTGTCTTCATATAATATACGAAAAAGAAAAAAAAAATACAAACGAGTATATCAATAAAACTAAAAAATAAAGAAAGCGTAGACTCAAAGAAGACCAATAGGTCATATCGCAGAGAACCGCGGAAAATATCAAGAAATAACAAAATATTTCAAAAATAAAAAAAAACTAAAAAAATATCATTTCATAAAAACATAAGATAAGAACTCAATGAACTATTATATGTTGTATAATATATGCATTATGAAATACTTGACTTTCAAAAATTTTTAAAGTTGTATTTCCTTTCATCTTTTAAGATATATAGATTATAAAAAGAAATGTGAGACAAGTTAGCTTTGCATTTGTATATAAAGCAAACTATATTAAAAACACACAGTTAAATAATACAAGAAATTTTCATTTCAAATAAGAGAAGCTTGACATGAGAAATCTATTTTTAAAATTTATTAGACAAGGAACATGCTTCTGCTGACGATAGAGTAATAACAATTTAGATTTATTGGTTTTACCCTAGAAAGTGTTTGCATAATTTATATGGCAAAGAACAAAAGAGAAATATAGTTGTGTTAAAATGTATTTATTTAAAGTATATCTTGTTTTATACATTATTCCTATACTTTTAGCAACTTTGTTGTACAAAAATTCTACGTAATATTTTCAATGATTTTATCACAGACACCTAAAAAGTTAGTATATATTTCTGTGTTTATTTTCATTTTATTTATTTCTTTTTGAAAGGTGAATGAAAAAGTGTACACTTTGTTTTATCAACATTAAGAGACAACTTATTTATTTTACACCAGTCATAAATTTTTAATAACTCTTTGTTCTTATTTGGAAACACTGTTGTTATGCATTTATGAAATAAAAAGAGATTAGTATAATCAGCAAACATGGTGGTCATTAAACTTGTAGCTTTAGGGAGATCAATAATGTTAATAAAAAAGAGAAGAGGTTCTAGTATAGAGCACTAAGGGACTCCACAAGTTAATTCTAATAAATCGGAAGGTACAGTTAAATATTACTTACTTTCAACGAACTGTTTGCAGTTCCTTAAATAACTTTTGAGTAGCATTTAAATAATTCCTTTGATTTCATCGTACTCTAATTTTTTTTTATAGAATTTTGTGATCAATTTTATCACAGGCTTTTGATAAGTCAATGAAAACTGCAAACAAATATTATGATTTCACAAAAGATTCAGCAATACTACGGGGTATTTAACGTATTGCGTGTTCTGTTCTATTTAAAATTTTTTGTTTTAATGGGTTTCCTCTTCTTTTTTTTTTTTTATCAATTATAAAAATTTTGAAAGAAAGTTTTAAAATGCGTTTTTTACTTTCAGTTTTACTTTTTGCGGAAGCAAAAAAATCAGTAAAACTTAAAGTAAAACTCTAAATATTTTTTTTACCTTAAAAAAATTATTTATTTTTAATTTTTTTTTTTTCAAAATTTCATGTTTGATAAAATTGTGTACACTTTTTAGGAATTTGCTTAATCAGGGCCGACGACACGTGTTTTGAAATGGAGAGGCACAACAATCATTTCTAAATAAAGTTCTTTATATCTAGAAACTTCTAAAGAAATAGGAAGTTCTTTTAGAAATAAAGTCGGCCCTGTTAATAAAAAAAATGTAATCCTGGGTATTGTTTATAATTTTGTGTATTATTGTACTGTGATGAAAATAAAAATTACTTATAAATATGTGTATTTCTCTGTATTGGTTATACTGTCTAGTACTTTTTGCATTGATGTATTCTTATTGCGATGTTATATTTTATTTATTCTTTGTTTTTATGGCATGTCATCCATATATTTTTTAATATTGACAAATACTGTTATTAGTCTTGCTTGTAGTATTATTAATGTTCCTCTGTTCATTCATTTCTTTTTTAAACTTAATCTTAATTTCTTTTGTTTTTCTGCTTTTTTTTTTTTTTCTTTATTTGTTTAATTTATAAAGGTGTCATTATAATGTGTGTTTAATTTAGGTGTCACTTCAATGACTAGTTTTTAATATATGGCTGACACGAAATCTGAAATCTAACTAAGTTTTTTGCTTTTTGTTGTTGTTGCAAGGTTAAATCAATGGAAAAAAATAATTAAATAATTTTATTTTGAATTTACAATTCCTGAATTAATCATTTTTAACATTTCTTAACATAATAATAATAGTTACATTTCAAGTGTACTTTTATCATAAGAATAGTCACATAGATTATGCAATGGGTACCAGCACTTCAAAAGATATAGAAAGTACTCAAAATAATGAAAAGATTACAACCTCATTGAACTTATCACGTGCTCTAGAATTAAACAAAAATAATTCAAAATCCAGTGTACCAGACAACAAAACTGGTGACATTGATGATAATGAAAATAAAAATCCTGAATTGGCTGACAACAACACCAAAATTAAAGAATTAGTTCATCAAGTTTACCTTTCTCTGAATAGGTATGGGTATTTTAGCTCATTCATTCCTCCACATAAAAATGTTACATGCCAAGCTTGCAATCAAGTCAACTTTGTAGTCGATCGTTATAAATGTTTGGTGTGCAACGAATACGATCTTTGTGGAGTATGCTTTGAATCAAGAAAGATAACTGTGCCACATGTTAAAGGTCATCCTATGGTTAGGTATAGTGGACCAAAAGAAATATTTGGCAACGAAATTGAGGCAGAAAATGTAACTCTTGAAAAGTTTAAAAAAAAGTTTGATGGAGTGGAACACGAAACAACATGCAAAGGTTGCAACTCTCATCCAATTTTTGGTTTGCGATTTAAATGTGACGAATGCAGCGATTTTGATTTATGCTATAGATGTTTTGAAAAAAACACTGAAATAAATGATCATAAGAAAGAACATTCTTTATTAGTATGTTATAGCATTCGAAATGTGAACCCATCTGACATTGAACTTTTAGAACGTTTAGGTAACGGTGCATTTGGTACTGCGCACAAAGCAAAAATAATTTCTAAAAACAAAATAGTTGTTTGCAAAGTGCTGGAATGGCAATTAAAGCATCTTTTTTTAGGCTTGGACGTAAACAGTTTGTATAAAAGTTTCATTCGTGAAGTATTAGCTTACAACGAAATTAGCAGCAATTATATTATCAAGACATATGGAAGTTGTATAGTGAACGATATAAAAAACACAAAATTTTACTTGCTTACTGAATATATGGAGAAAGGAAGCTTGACTAATCTTTTAATAAATGAACCAGATTTATCATACAGATGCCGACTATCCATGGCATGCAATATAGCAGCTGGAATGAAAAGAATACACGACAAACATTATATACACAGAGACATTCGTCCTGACAACATATTCGTAAATAAAAACTATGTAGCAAAAATTGGTGATATGGGAATAGCTAGACTTCAAGATAAGTTTCAAAATCATACTATTATTGGGCCAGGTCGATACATGCCAGATGAGTTTCGCACTGGAAGTTATAATGAAAAAGTGGATGTTTATACATTTGGGTTAACAATGTACCACCTAATTACTGGTCAAACTCATACATTTGAAAATAATAAAGTAGAGCTTAGCGAAGAACCTTTAATACTTGGTAAACTGATTCAAAAGTGCTTAGAAAAAGTTCCGAGTGACAGACCAACCGCATCAATGTTAGAAAGTATTCTGGAGCTGCATAACAAAGTTTTATATGCAGTTATTTCAAAAGGAACGGGGTATTTTCTCTTACCGAAAAAAGAACGTACTAAAATATGTATAAAAGTATGTAATTTGGTGTCTGAACTTCTGTTCAAATAAATTTTATATGTATATGTAAATATATACATATAAAATTTAGTTAAATATATACATAAATATATATATATATATATATTTAAATATATATATATATATATATATATATATATATATATATATATATTCATAGTATAAAGCTTTTTGTTTAGATTTGATCAGAAAACTTCTTAAACAATTTTTAAAATTTTTTTTAAGATAAAAACACTTTTAAGTTTGAAATTAAATTCATACAAAAAGGCACACAATAAAGTTAAAAAAAAATTCAAAAATCATTTTTTTTAACTTTATTGTGTGCCTTTTTGTAAAACCATTTGTATTAAATTTTACCTAGTAGCGCCCCTAGTTACATAAAAATTTTGAATAAAAAATATCAATTTTAGCTTTTGACTATTTTAGAATAATTTTGTAATTTTAAACACATCGAATGTAGCTTTGTTTTATTTGGAATAAACTTGTAATTTTTTTAATAACCTTTCCTTTGACTTCACGTGTTTTGGTCGCTTACCAAATGTCCCAGATTGATTTATCACTCCCTTTCAGTAAAACGAGAGCTCTGAAATTTTTAGTATTTAAGTTTTTTTAATAAACCTGCAATTAAAATTATTTACAGAGCCAAATGGGAAGCTCCATTTTGTTGAATCATGCGATTCATTTTACGTCATTTTCCAACTTTGTTAGAACTCCTAAAGTTTTAGCATTTGCATAGTCCTAATGCATGCATGTTAAAATTGTTTTGTGGGCAACGGGGGACTTGTCCTAACTTTTTATTTTCAAATTTTTAATTTTTTGTATAGGTTTATTTGTCATCACCCTTTCAGAACTGAGCGGTAAAAATAAAAACTATTATGGTATTACATTAAACTTTTACACTGTAAAATAAAACGGTGAAGTAAAAACCAAAACCGGTTTATTAGATTAAAGCTAGATTGAAACCTTTTTCGGATTTTTGAAAACCGTAAAATATTGGGTTTTCAAAATTCCCTTTTATTGCGTCTTTCTAATAACTCGAATTGGTTTTATGTAAAATTAGTTTTTTTTTTTGCGAAGGCAATAACACCGAGGTAGTGACTAGAAAGACACTTTGCTTCCCCCTCTTCTTTTTTTTGGGAAATTGACTACTTTTAGAAATTAAACTTTTTTTTTCAAAAAAATCAAAGTGTGTCACCCCCCTTCTTTTCTCGCCACAGTATTGGCGGAATTCAAACAATCTTTGCTTAGTAATAAACGATCTAAAGGCTACCACATTTCAAATTATTAACATGTTACCATATATCATTTGTAGAAAAAGTCGAGTGTTAAAGAAAAACAATTTAAATACAGCCATTTTTTAAATAATATTATAGCAATTTTACATTTAAAGTTTGCATAACTTTGATATTTATTTTGCTGTTTTCCAAAGTTTAACTTTATTTGATATAATTCGGTGTTCAACAAAATAAAGTGTTTTTAACAATAGCTTAGGATAGGCAATGTCAAATAAAAAATCATTCCATATATATATATATATATATATATATATATATATATATATATATATATATATATATATATATATATGGAATGATTTTTGGAACTAAGCATATCACTTACTCTCATCTGAATCCTCATTGATATTAGTAAAAAACAATCTGCACTTAGTCTTAAGACTAACTTTTAACTGTACTAAATTTTGGAAGCTTTTACTTATTATGCTTAAAAGCCTTAACAAATTCTTATCAACAGCTATAATTTTTAGTGTAATCTATTTCATTCGACTTTTTCATTACAAAAAAAATACATACTTCTGTTAATTGAGTGGCAGAGCCTCTTAGCAGGTATTATCTAAGTCATTGACTCATTTATAAGGTAAGATTTTCTTTTTCGACCTCCCTGGCATGTTCATAGTTTTTTTTGTATTTCATGACTGTGGCATAATTAGCAAGAGGTCGTCTAACTTGTTCAATTTCTTCTTTCACAGCATAAACTACAAACTCCTGCAAAATAAATTAGGCTTTAAATAATAATAATAATAATATTATATATATATATATATATATATATATATATATATATATATATATATATATATATATATATATATATATATAGACATATATATATATATATATATATATATATATATATATATATATATATATATTTATATATATTCATATATATATGTATATATATATATATATATATATATATATATATATATTTATATATATGTATATATCTATATATGTATATATATATATATATATATATACATATACATATATATACTTACAGTCTGAAATCTAAATTTATAGTTTTGTGGTAAAAAATAACTCTTAACAACTCTATGTGTTTAAAGAAGACAAAATTAAGTATACTTTATGTAAAAACCATTAAAGAAACTAATTAATGTGGTAGTGTTGTAGTGGTAGAGCGTTTGCTTTATAAGCAAGATGTTCTTAATTAGCTATTAACTAAGTGCAATACCAAATTTGGTAATGACACATTTTTGAAATTAGGTGTAAACAAAAATGTCGTGCTTATTAAGGTAAGGATTTTATATAATCATAAAAGATATCAAAATAAGTAAACTAGACATCTCTAAACAGTTATTTTTATTGACTAATAATCCTGTTTGTTAATGGTTATGATGATTCCCTGTTTATTAGACACTTTTTTTAGACTTTTTTTATTAGTTTCTAATAAACATGGATTCTAATACACAAGTGGGCAGGGGCGGATCAAGGGTACGGCACACTGGATTTGAAGAATGAGTTATAGGTATGATTTAAATTTAATTGAAATTTATGAATATTTTTATAAAAAAGATAATGGCCCTCTACCATGTGTTGGCCTAATATTTGGAAAACGTAGAATCACTTCATGAGCGAACTCATATAATTGTGAATTACTTGGATACCTAAAATAAATAGATTTAAGAATACAAATTGTTATTTACACAAACTGTTACGTTGTAATAAAAAAAAAAAATATTAACAATAAAAATGAAGTTTTTATAACTTTAATGAACATATACAGTCTTTAATACACATTATACAGTCCTGACATCAATGTCCCAAAACTTTTGTAGCCAAATAGTATTAATAATTTTAAAAATAAATATTAAACTTTATAATGATTCTGTTATTTTACTTTTAAACTTAGAATAATTTATAAATGCAATTTTCTAGATAAAGTTTAATTAAAAAACTTAAAAATGAATACTTTAAATAAAAAAATTTAAAAAAATCAAATAAGATAAAAGATCATATCAATCTCATTTCATGAATCAATATCAATTCATACAAAATTTTTTATGCAAACTATGTCTGGATGTATAATATCAAACAATACATCAAAAAAGGAGGTCTTTAATTTTGATTTTCCAGGAACATCAAAGTTTAGTTCTTGTCTAGAAATTGCATTGACCAAGAAATTCGGCAATATGAGTTGTTCACTACAAAAATGTATTATATAAAACATCATCAATATTTTGTGTTGTTAATTATGAAAACTCTGACAACCCTGTTTATTAGGAACCTCTGGGTTATTTACTTTTATAAATGTCTCCCAACCACTCAGGGGCAGATTTAGGAATTATTTCAACTTTGGAGAAATTTTTTGTTTAAATACCAAGACCCTCCTTCAACCAGTCTCACAACCTCAGCCCCTTTCATGTACAACTACTGTCAGTGCCAAAGAAAAGCCCCCTAACAATTTATCAATTGCGAATTTTTTATTCATCTAAGCAAATTCCTACTTTCATAAAATCTCATTTCACCTTATTTATTATGACCTTCCTCCCTGTTTACTTAGCACACAAGAGTTTTATGACTGAGTCAATTTTTTTTCTCAAGTTTAAATTTGGGCCATTATCTTTTTTATAAAAATATTCATAAATTTCAATTAAATTTAAATCGTACCTATAACTCATTCTTCAAATCCAGTGTGCCGTACCCTTGATCCGCCCCTGCCCACTTGTTTATTATAATCCATGTTTATTAGACACTAATAAAAAATGTCTAAAAAAAGTGTCTAATAAACAAGGAATCATCATAACCATTAACAAACAGGATTATTAGTCAATAAAAAAAATGAGTGGTTTGAAGCAAATAAACTTTCATTAAATATTGAAAAAACGAAATATATTTTGTTTGCTAAGTCATCTAAATCCGAGAACCTTCCACTCAAATTACCTGAAGTAACAATTAACAATATTAAAACAAAAAGAGTTTTTTCAATGAAAATACTAGGAATAATTTTCGATGAGAATTTAAATTGGAAAAGCCAAATAAAGCTAGTCGAGAACAAAGTTTCAAAGACCCTGGGGATTATGTACAAGACAAAACATCTTTTAAATAATTTATGTTTAAAAAGTTTATACTTTTCATTTATACATAGTCATATTAACTATTGTAATATTGCCTGGGCAAACAATCATTTATCTTTCCTAAAAATTATTTATACAAAACAAAAGCAAGCAAGTAGATTAGTTTTGGGCGCAAGTAGATGCGAAAGTGCCGAGCCGTTACTCAAGGAAATAAATGCTCTAAATGTATACAAACTAAATATATACCATAACTTGTTATTTATGTTTAAACTTTAAAATGAAATGATTTCAAAATATTTTTTTAAAAGTTTCACTCGATTTAATCATAAATATGAAACAAGACATTCAATGAGTAATTACTACATCCCACTAACATCACTCAAAAAATCTGACTTCTCGACTATATGCCGGGGACCACGCTTGTAGAATTCGGTTCTTGACGAAAATATGAAAAAAATAAAATCTATTGCTACATTTAAAAAAACTATAAAAAAACACTTACTAAATTTAAACATTACGTACTTTCTCTCATTTTTTTGAAAAAAAAATCGAAATAGTTTTGTATTTTTAATTTTTTATGTACTTTGTTTAATTTTAATATTGTATTGAATATGTATATGCATATGAAGCGTATTAAATTTTTTTTTTTTTGTTTATTGTCTTTAATATGTATACGAATATGTACAGATTTGTAATTTTTTATTTGTTATTTTATATTTTAACTTTATCTTAAATTTCTTCTTTTTTTAAGTTTAAGTTCTTTTTTTAACTTTAAGTTCTTTTTTTAACTTTAAATTCTTCTTTAACCTTCTAAAATTTCAAACCAATTTTTTTCTGTATCTTGAATTGAATTTTCTGGTAGCGAATCAAAATCTTCCATTATAACTGATGTGCTAATTGTTGATTTTGGGTCGTTATCAGTTGCATGCGCTTTCCTTATACGTTGTTGAAAACTGTGAAGCTTTTTAAAACTTTTATTATATGTTGAATAACAGAAGTTAACTTTCAAATTAAAGTCATTTAAGTGGTAATTACTGTAATGTTTATACAGCTTTAAAATACTTGATACTGTTGTTGAACACATTGAACAATAAAAAAAAAATTGCCATTTTAGCTAAATGTGAAATATTTATAAAACTACCTGTAAATTTGTCCATGCATGTTTTTAAGCCACAATTTTTTAACCATAACGTAACACCCAGAGTTGACCAAGTTTTAGGTTATTCCTAAAAACAATTTTTAAAAGTTTCAAAAGGTTTTTTTAATGATAAAAGTAATTGTATAAGTATTTTTTTTAAAGACAATTGTTTAGAGTTTAAGAATGTAGTTTATACTAGCACAATGTTTGAATGTAAAGAATATAGTTTATACTGGCAAAATAAAAGAATATAGTTTATACTAGCAAAATGACGATTCTAGCCATTTTCACAAAATTTTCAAAACTCAATACTAAAAAGCGCACGGCCAAAATATAGTTTGGTTTTTTAAAAAAACCGTTTTACTTAAAACGTGTAATATAAAATCAAAAGGATTTTTAAAAAACCAAAAATTTTTATACCGATTTTTGAAAAACCGAGTAGTTTTTCAAAAAACCACTGAAAAACAGATTCATTTTACAGTGTAGAAAAATACTTACGAGAATACTATATAAGTAGCTGAAACACCAAAGGGAATATAAAGCGGTTCTTTACTTACAGAGAAATCTATTTTTGAAACAATATACTTAAGCAGTAGAAAAAAAAACTACTAAAAAAAATTTTTTTTTTTGCTTAGTATATTGTTTTTTCGGACAAAATCAACGAAGCATTTTTGATGCTATTCAATTACACTTTTTAAGTAATAGCAAGATGCAAAGACTGGCCAGAAGATGAGTTGAGCATCATGCTTTCTGATCATAGGTACAAGTCTCTTTTTTAAACATTATTTCACGTAAACATTGCAATTCATGTCTTCGTTTATAAACAATAAATAAACTTTAGAACCACACAAACAGATGCCTTGCCATATCAAAATTTATATTGAAATGCTTTTGTTTTTAATTGTGTTTAGCAAAACGCAAGGGCTCGTCAAACAATTATGTTTGCAGTAGGTTTCATCATCTGTTGAAATCTACTTACGGTTTCTTTCTAGAAACAATTTTTGAATAAGTTTTCTGCTTTTGCTTAATTGCTTTCGGGATCTTTTAGGATATTTTTTCGATATCCCGAATGGAGTGCACTGGATTTGCATTTATACACCTAGCCACTCTTTAATCAAGTTTTAAACTTGGCCTAAAAGGCCTATAATTTTTTTTTTCGTTTTTCCACTTTTTCTTCAACTTACGATCTTCACTCCATGACCTGATGATATGGATGACGGTGTAATTGCAACTAACATAAAAAAACTCAAAGAGTGATATTAAAAAACTTTGTTTGTATTCAAAGAAATAATTGGGATAAAATGTCCACATTAAATAGTTTACCAGCTAGTTTTCTAGTTCACCTTTTGTCGTAGTATTTTTTTTTTTTTTTTTTGCCGTGCATATATATTGCATCAGTAAATTATTAACAAGATATGTAGGTAGCAGGGGCGAGAAAAAGACTAATATGTTTTATCCTTAACCCCTTTGATAAATTTTGTAAATATAAAGTTTCATATAAAAATTCGCGATTCCGTTAACTATATAAAAAAACAACGTAAAAATAGTAAATAAATAAATAAAATATCTATTATTAAAAAATAACCAGAAGCGCTATTAACTTGAACATATTCTTCTAGAAGCACGCAAATATTTAATAATTATTAATTAAAAAATCATAACTTTTTTTTGAATATTAAACGTCAAAACACAAAACAAAAGTCTATGGATCAATAATAAAAAATAATAACAACACATATTAAACAACCAAGACAACTTAAGCTTCTTTAAAATAAATATTCTTTTCATTTAATTGTTAGGTCAATTATAAAGGTATTTTGAAATTTCAGAAACAGTTTTGTGGTAAACCATTTTTTAGTAATACCTGTCTAAGTTTTGCCTTATACTCATTTAACATTGTAAAAATTTTAAATTCAGTTGTGAGTATTTAATCCATGCCTTTGGTCATCTAATTGAAAATTCAGTTGCTGCAAAATAACTTTTGGGTTGTATTTAGATGTTATTTGAATATCTAGTTAAGCATTTATTCTGATTAGTTTTGAATAAAGGATTAAAGGTTTTTGGAATAGTACTTTTATTTACTTTGAGCATGAAAATTAGAAGATGATAAATATTTATTTGGTAGATATTTGGTATATTTAACTTAGTAAATAAAGAGTGAATAGCGGTTATTATTGGATATAATTCTATGTTTTTGAATGTTAAAGAGTTCTTTGATTTATTTTTATTGTTACTACACCATGCAGTGTTAGCGTAATTAAGATAAACATGAATAAAAAAGAAAAAAAAGAGTTTTTAACAAGTTGAATTTAAAAAAAATTATGCCCAATATAGAAGACCAATGCATCTTGATATTTAACCTTCTGTATATTTTATATGATCTGTTCATGTTACATTTTCGTCACTCCTATAAATTATAACGATATTTCTCTTTTTATTTCGCAATTGTTATACAAAGATTTGGAAGTTTTCATGAAATTTTGTCTGGTTCGAGATTTTGATGAAAAAAAGTATATTTTGTTTTAGTTAAATTTATAGAGAACTTGTTTACTCTAAACCATTCAGCAAGGTATAGTAGGTTTATGTTTAGAGTTTTAAATAACACTTTTATATTATTATGAGCATAAAATAGATTAGAATCATCTTCAATCAAGGTTGTGTCTAATACATACAAGAATTGCTTTGATCATTGATATATACTAAAAATAAAAGCGGTCCTAATAAAGGTCCTTGTGGTACTTCACAAGATATATTCATGTTGTTAGTTTTTCCTTAATTATGAGAAATGTATAGCTGTCAATTTGACGGAGCTTTTAAACTTTTTAAAGTTTGAGTGTTTAATACCGTAGTTTTTAATTTGGTTATTAGAATATAATGATTTCTATGTCAAAAGCCTGAGTTCAATTAAAACGCCTAAAGTATATTTATCTTTATCATAATATTAAAGAATATTATGATATGATATAAATAATAAGGAGTATGACAAAAATAACGCAATTTCAGAAAAATTTTACCGTTTTTTTTTGTTAACAAGCCCAAATCTTCCTTCAAAAAACCACTGTCCAAAGCATTTAAAAGTTTACTGTGCAACAGACAACAATTTTTTATTTCGAAATATAATAAATATACAAACTTAACAAAAAAAAATGCAGATTTCTCCAAGGTTCCATTCTTGGTCCTTTTTTATTTTTAATTTATATTAGCGATCTTCCACAATCCCTAAAAAAATTCGATGCAACATGATGTTTGTTGATGAAACAAATTTATTCTATTCATCAGCATCAGTTAAAGATCTCTGCAAACAATGACCTTGCGAACCTAACCAACTGATTTAAATTAAATAAATTATTTTTAAATAATGTTGGATTGTTGCTTGCATTGCAATAACCTTAGGATTAATAGATTAACTGAGCTGCCTAATGAAACTTGTAAAGATTGAGCAAATCAACTTTGATATATATTTAGAAACAACCTGGAAGTCTTGAAGGACATAGTTATTAAAACAATTCATCATTTTGGGAAGGTAAAGAAAGAGAAATATCTAAAAACAATAATTGTTAAAAACAACTGGATTTCAAATTAAAATAACGTTTTAACATTTGCGAATAAATTCAAGGGTACCGGGATATTTTCAACAGAGACTACGCGAATAAACACTGGAAATAAGAAAAAAGCTATGGAAAGATGCTAAAAGACTTAGCAAAGAAGGTAAATACGTTGTTGTTAAGTATTATTAAATTTTCGTTAAAGAATTTTGTAAAAAAAGAAATTGGTGAGCTGTAAGTTTTTGTTTATATTTAGTCTTATATAAGTCTAAATATAAACAAAAACTTACAGCTCACCATATATATATATATATATATATATATATATATATATATATATATATATATATATATATATATATATATATATATATATATATATATATATATATATATTTACAGGATGTAAACCAGGAATAAATTTGATACAGCGTTTTGACGAAGCTGGGACTTTGCAAAAATATTTAACTTCAAAAGTAATTTTTAAGGATTATGAACGAATATCAAAATATATCTTACTCACTACTGGGTTGTCCACACAGAGGTCTAAAATATTATTTTTATTAATTACAAATTTATCTAAACACTTTCCAACAATTTTTTAGTGTTTTCTGCCGTTTTTCTCACTTTGTATCAATGGTGCCAAGATTGATCACATCAATTTCATCATCGTTCGAGTATTATTCATTTTTACTAAGGTAGTGGCACATATGCGTCGTTGTAGAATCGACTTTTAAATAAATTAACATTTTTGATATTTTATTTTTGATTTAAAAGCAATTAGTTTTAGAAAGATCACTTTTTGAATTCTCATACTTTTTGTATTTAATTTAAATCCAAAATAAGATGCAACTTTTCTGCAAAGCTTTTGAATAGGTTCCAGATCAAACGCCTATAGAAATTGTTTTTAGAATAATAAATGTTTGTTAAGAATGGAAAAAAAAAATTTTTTTAAATGTTATGCAGCTATAACTTTTTTTGAAAATAAATAATAAATATTAACTATAAAATAGTTTGAACCTGAAATAAAAGACCTTCAACCAATACAAGCTGGTTTAAGGCTATAAACTCGTCTTATGGTATGTGCAAATTAAAATTTCCGTGATACAAAACACTTTAATATGGATTGCTGTGAAGTGCTACCTTAGATGGCTTTATTCTTTTCTTTTTTTTATAATTTTTCTTTTTCTAACATGATAAGGAGTTCTAAGTTCTAGTTAAGTGTTGTATAAGATTGTTTAAGTAAGTTTTTGTGGCACATATAATTTCTTTAACGCACAACTCATTACTTTTACTTTTTTTGGGTACAAGGCATTTGAAGAATTTTATTTTAAATCCATTCAAAATTTTATTTGCAAAATGAAAGTGTCTTTCTGATGCATAGATATAGGCTATTACTGGTGCATAGTTAGTGGCCATTACTAGAAAGATTGTTGCAAACGAATAAATAGCAAATATGAATATAAAGAAAGAATGTTGTTGTAATTTATTGTGATTATGTAAGTTATTTGCTTTCTGTTATATACTCTTTACATAATTAATTATTTGTATTACAACCAACAAAAACATAGTTAAAAAAATTGTTATAATGACTAGTTATAAATAGATCACATTGTTTAAAAAAATTTTGTAATAAGTTTCCAATTATAAAACAACTTAGAATAATGTATTGAAAATCCGTCTTAACAAGGAATTGTTGCGCAAAAGAATTTTTATTTATTTGTTGAGGTATTTTTATAGCCTTTATTTGACATCTTTTTGATCCAGTTGGTGCTTTTTTTTACAGAATATCTAGCTCATCAGTTTAACTTTAAAGCGCCAAGTCGCAGAAAAATTTGATTTTTATTATCTTGTTTTTTTTTAATTCATGCCTTTATTCCTGTTAAATAACTCATTTTTTTTATTGAACTTAACTAATTTGTTAGTTAAATTTTATAGTTTTACGTATCTATACCATAACGCTTTTGTTTCAATTTTTTATTACGCATATAAAAATAAGAATTTAGCATTTTGTTAACAGAGGATACTGAAAACCCATGCCTTAAGACATTATAAGCAATAATAATATATTCCATGAATAACATGTTTGTCAAACTTTATAAGTTTTAGAATCAGCAAATGTTGAGTAATGAGCATTATTTTTGGCACGCCACATAGCTGGGTTCTCACAAGTTAAAAAACAATAGATGTCAGGTCAGGTTACCCTGCTACTGGTAACATGTTACCCAGTACAATCTGCTTTATGTCCTGCTGCCTTGTAGGATACGCCTTTTTAGTCAAAAGCAAGGAGATGCCAACTCCGACTTAAAACACCCCATGACTTGGGGCTCTTGGTTGAGTAAAGGCTAGAGATGGTGTCTCGATAAAAATACACATTTTGGGCACATATTAAATGTATCCGGCTACTGTCTTGTAGAAGGCCTCCTAAGCAAAGATTTAAGGGGTAAACAGATTCTTACTGTTGACCAGCCTCGCACCACTTCTTCATTTATTAGGCTGGTGTAGATGTATTTTTAATACATTGTTTCCAATTTAGGATTTTGAACGCTTGATCTTCTTGAGTAAATGCATGGGTTTTGGTTGTGTCTCTGTTTTTATTACTAGGCAACTCATTCTATTATCTCCTAATGAGGGTACAGCTCTAAAACTCAATTTTATGGTTCTGAGGCCGGCTGGTAGTCAGATTTCCCGAACTATGTGGTGGCTCTTAGAGAGGCTGACTCCATCAACAGTTGAAAGATATCAAAGTATTAACAGTGACATTTTGTGCATGGATGGTGTCCCTGTTTATACTTTTGGTGTGCATTGCGGAGACCACATTTGGAGCTCTTTGCTACGGCTTAAGGTTTAATAATAGTAATGAGGCAGTTCTTGTGCTATTAAGCAGTGTTCTGAGTACTATCTATGCTTTGAGTCAAGTTCTATAACAAATTTAAAAATGAATAAAGTACCAAAAACTATAAAACACAAACAACCCTGACCATCACCATGTTCTCAAAACCTATCATTCACTTATAATTGTTCTATTTGAAGTAGCTTTTCTTTTTTCGAGTCTTAACTCTGGCAATGATTGCCAAATCTACTTGCTCTTTGTGAGACTAACTTGAGTTCAGCCGTCTCATCTTGCAATCTTAGTGTTGATGGTTATCTTCTTTCAATTTGTAAAGACTCCAATAATCACATGCTTGGCGTAGGCATTTACATTCGTAAGAATTTACCTATCCATCGTTTTCCTCACACTGTGCTGTTGCGATTGCCAATCAAAACCGTTACTTCCATATTTATCAGCAAAACAATTCTCCTGTAAACAGACGTCTGTTTATTACTGCTAAAAACAAATGTAAAAATGTTTTATCTAACGTCAACGCCCGCTATTCTCAGCTCATGAAATCTTGTATCTCAACTCAAAAATTAGGCTCTCGTGACTTCTGGAGAATCTTTAATAGTATTAATAGTATTAAGGGCAAATCTTTAATTCACCTCTCTTGTATGGTTCGGAATTTGTCACCTCACCTTAAGAAAAAGCTGAATTATATGCTAAAAACCTTTCAATATTATCATCTCTGTATTCCACTACTTGCGTTCTATCTGATTTTAACAACAATCAAATTGGTCCATTGCTTGACTATCGTATCACTCCAGTTTCCGTATCTAAAGTGACTTCCTGCCTAGACTCTTCTGCAGCTGTTGGCCCGGCCAACATAACAGTTATTGTCTTGCAAAAATGTTCTCTGGAGCTGTCGTCTATACTCTCAAAACTATTCAACAAGTGCTTATCAGAGTCTTGTTTTCCAGCCTGCTGGAAAACAGCATCTTTTAACCCTATCATCAAAACTTCTGGAGAGCAATCTGATTTGTCTAACTACCGTCCCATTAGTCTTTTTTCTATCATAAGCAAGGTTTTTGAAACTTTGATTAACAAACACTTAACTTTTCATCTTGAATCTAATAAACTTACTTTGTGACCATCAAAATGGATTTTGATCTTCTCGTTCTACATCTGATTTGCTAACAGTAATAACCGATAGGTTTTATCGTGCATTAGATAAAGGTGGAGAGGTTAAGGCCATCGCTCTTGACATTTCAAAAGCTTTTAATAAAGTTTAGCATGCTGGTCCTCTCTATAAGTTTTTTTCTTATAGTGTATCTGGCAACACCTTTAAGATTTTTAAATCCCTCCTTTCCAATTGTAGTATAAAAGTTGTCCTCGATGGACAGCACTCTTCTTCTTATTTTGTAACTTTAGGGGTTCCTCAAGGTTCTATCCTCGGCCCTATACTCTTTTTAATTTACATCAACAATCTTTCAGATATTCTCACATCTAACGTGGCATTGTTTGCTGATGATACCACCATTTATTCTTGTCATGATAAGAAACCAACACTCTCTGATTGCTTGGAGGGGGCATTTGAGCTTGAAAAGGATCTCACTTGTGCTACAGCATGGGGCTCACAGTGCTTGGTGAACTTCAATATAGATAAAACTCAATTTTTATTAGCCAATCGTTTTCGTAATAAGTTAGATCTTTTTATTTTTATGAACGGTTATGTACTCGATGAGTAATCTACTCTTCACCTTCTAGAATTAACTCTTACTTCCAATCTTCCTTGGAAACCGTATATTAAATCTGTTGCAAAATTAGCATCTGCTACGATTGCATCTCTTTATAGATCTTGATACTTTCTTACTTTGGATTCTATTCTATATCTCTATAAATCTCAAATCCGGCCTTGTATGGAATTCTGTTGTCATATCTGGGGCGGATCTTCTAATGATGCCCTTTCTTTTTTAGAAAAGGTGCAAAAACGCATTGCAAAGATTGTTAGACCTGCTGTTGCAGCCAACCTTCAACCATTATCACATTGTTGTAATGTTGCTTCTTTTCCTCATTTCTACAAATTATATAATGGGCACTTATCTAAAGAGATAAAACGTTTCTTGTGCCATCTTCTAAAATTCATTCTTGTGTTCCTTGTCAATCAATCAAGTTTCATCCTTTTTCTGTGATTGTTCCAAAGTACTCCTAAAACTCTTATTCGTCTAGTTTTTTTACTTGAACATCAGCTCTTTAAAATCCGCTTCCTTCACCCTGCTTTCTTGATTCGTATAAATTGCAATCCTTTAAGTCCGTCAATTGTTAACTTGCTCTACAATCTTCGTCTTTTTACTCTTCCAATAATATTCAACTTTAATTAGTGGTTGCTTGCAGCCTTGTTGAAAGCAAAGATGTTTAAAAAAAAAAAAATCCTAATCTCCCCACTTCCTCCTCCCCCACCCTCTTTCAACCCGGCCGAGATTAAAATGGGTTTGTGGGGTCTTTTTTTTTCTTTTCTTTTTAACTAACAAGCTGCAAATTCCTCAAACATTGCCTATTTGTGACAGAATTTGTCTGCTTTTTCAAACCATTTTAACTAAACCATTTTTTTTAGTAATTTCAAAAAAATTATCACCTTTATTAACAGAGACAAAACATTCAAAACCTTGATAATTTAAATTGTAAACAGTGTCTTAATGCGATCGTTACTGATCCATCAAAATGAGGAAAATTAAACTTCTGTTTATGTCCTTGTGTGTGTTTATTTAAGGGTCTTTGGTCTGTGAACAACTCTTTGGTCTGTGAACAAGCCTTTTTAATTGACCTGAATAAGTTTGATACTTGAACGAGGGACACCTATCAAGTACTTAAAATTTAACTGTATTGATTTCTCTATGTCTTAAATAATGGACATTTTAAACTAGTTGATCCTTGCCATAAAGTTCACCAGATGACTGCACAAAATAAGTTAGTAACTGACAAATAAAATGAACATACTAAAAAAGTTTGAATAGATTTTTGGCTAAATCATCCCCTTCAAACAAATGGCCCAGTGTATACTGAAAAAAGTTCAAGTTCATTTGCTTTCCATTTTTTAATATCTCATGAAGACCTTGGTTTTCTTGAAAATTTTCTTGGAATGTAACGACATATCTGGAACAACCCACCAGATAAAGTATTGACTGTAATCTGAGACAATTTACAACATTTTGGCTATTTAACCATAACTTATTAGGTTTTCGCATTCCCCTAAACGTACCAGATGCATAAAGGCTAAATAAAACTATGTCACCATATCAAAATTTAATTCTAATTAACACACCGCTAAGAGGTTCAGAATGCTTTTGATGACAAAAACCTGAATCAGTGCTTAAACTAGGTGAAATATGTGGGAGTTTTTCTTGCCACACCACTCTCCTTTCTGAACACAACGCTAACATTAGTTATAACCATTGTGTCCCTAAATACACTTAACAAAAACTTTGAAGAACTTTGAACTCTACCAAAAAATTATGTAGATAATCAAAAATTGAATTAGGTTACTTGGAACCACTTTTTAAACAAACGTCTAAAAACACAATTTGGGTCCCCCAAAATTGCGAGGCAAGGCCTAGGCTCTGACAGCAAAATTTATAAACAGCAACAGTTTTTGGCAAACTTTATTGAAAATTTTTTACATATATGTTTAAATTTTGTCACTATTTTAGATTTTTATTGAATAATTTCCTACATATCTTTTTAACATAAAATATTTATGGAGTATTGTTCTTTTTTAGTATCAGCTATCAAGCTGATTAAACTTACTTGATCGGCTTCAACTTTAATTTGAAGCTAATGAGTTTAAAGCTAAAGCTGAAATATCAGCTGCAACCCCTACTTTATAGACAACTAAGTTAATGTGATGTATATACTTTATCATTCCACATGTGTTGTTTTTTATACTTTGATACCTTGTTTTTATTTTATAATACATGTTTTTTTTATACGTGTTTTTTTATAATATTTAATACTTAGGAAAATATTGACTTTTGACCAATATTCTTTAGATAAAATTTTTTTCTCACATTACTCTTGTCGTGGTAATAAACAAGGGTAATATTTACTTCTCTTATTATATTTGTCCCCTAAAAATTCACGCAAGCCTTTCATACATAGGTCTCTAACTGTTTCTAATAAATAAAAGTGATTACCATTAATATTATAAATGTATTTACTAACCTGTCATAACTAATACTTATCAAAAATACATTCTAGTTGTTGAAGTCACTTTTACTCATATTAGTATGCAAATATTGGGAGCAGTCAGAGTGCACCAAGCAGAAATATTCTTAAACATGCTGTAAAATACAAGATATACGTAAGATACATATCATTTAAGACCAATTTTTTTTCCTTAAACCTGAAGCCTAATATTTTCATCCCAACATTTTTAAAATAAGTTATGGAAAAAAAACGGTGTTTAACTTATAATAACTCAGTTATAATTAATAAACATTTGGTCATGATCTATATAATAACTATTTTCTCTTTTTAGTAATCGTTATTTATGTTAAAGTTATCAAGTTAAATTAAAGTTTTATAATTAAAATTTGAATGCAAAAGTTCAAATCAATAAAAATTTTATCGGTATTGTAAACATAAGTTAAGTATTATAAGTATTTACAAGTATAGGTAGTGCAAGTATAAATTATATTATGTATATTATGATATTATTGTTAATATTACAAGCGTAAAATTTTAAATCAGATTCAAAAAATATTAATAAATAAAAAATTCAATCAATGTATAACAATAAAGCCATTTTTTGCATTTATATGTAAACACTTAGTATTTATATCTGACAGTGGGTAAACTTTGTTAACATCAGTCATTTTGCTTACACATGCAGAAAAATAAATGGAAAAGAGTGGATTGTTAAAACGATTTAAATGCTTTAAATTCCCTAAATATAACCTATGCATCACAACATTCGCCTGTTTGCGCTTTTTAAATGTTTCTGACTAAACCAATATTTTGATTAAGCTCAAAGCAGTTATTACCACCACTAGCAGAAACAAAGCTGTATATTTTGATTATTTTAATTTAAAATGATCAAAATCATCATTTAAAATTTTAAAAAACAATCATTTTTAAAATTTAAAAATGCAGCAGTGTCTCAATGGAATAGTTACACAGTGAAAAAATACACCGAAAGAAAAATCTTTCTTAAATACGATGTAAATATAATGTATACAAAAAGTATATTTCATATACGTTAAATTTTTAAATTTATTTCGCGCACAATACGAAATATAAATGGCAACCATCGAGTAAGTTTTGTAAGGATTTTTTTATTTTGAGGTTAAACCTTTTGGGAACCTTATGGCAAACCTGTCAAATACCCAGATCCTTCAGCTCTGTTAAAAACTAAATAAAACCTAATCAAGAAAATATGCTTGATTTTTTAACCCTTATGGGGCCCGTTCGGAAACCAAAACACTTACCCGTTTAATTCCCGTACCGTACGGTACCCGTCTGTCAATGTTGGCTGGGTAGGTTATAAAAACAACGCCGCTTTTTAGTTCTATTTAAAATGTAAGTTATACTGTTTTTTGAGAAGATTGAATAAAGCCATACTTTTTTAATCAAAAATACAAATATTTATCTAAACCATGAAAACAAAATTTATTATAAATATTTATTCTAGCCTTGCCCTCAAGACATTTAACGTAATCCGTTTTTGGTCATTTACGGGTTCTTTTTTTTCTAACCATGTGCTTTAAGGGCAACAATAGAGTAGTTCAATGGTGCTGAAATTTTTTGTGAGTAAGTAAAGCATTTGTGCTTCAAATCTAGACAATTTGGTTTTTCAAATTCTAAATTTTTTTTCTTATAGAGTATACATATAAAGAAATTAATCTCCAAAAATTTTTTTTGTAAGTGTTGGCCCAAACCTAGCATCATATATAAACAATTCAAGCAAATCATTTTATAGCTATTTTAATTTCTGAAAATGATCTAAAGTTGGAGAAATTCAAAGAAGCAAAAAAATTTTTTTAAAAAAAAAAAGCATTGAATAAAGTTCCAGAAATGTACTGTAGTTTTTTCTCGAAAATATAACATTAAGTCAAGATGTTTTTTTTTCTTTACTCAATGAGAAATTGCGTCTTACAAATTTAAAATCATAATTTATATTAAACCACATACCTCAAATATTGCCATTACAACTCACATAAACATATTTACAATTTCACCTTGGCCATATAAACACATTAGCAATTACATACAAAACTGTGCAAACATATTAACAACAATTATCAAATATATACGCACTTTAATTAAAACCATTTGACACGGAACACTCTGACATTTAATATAATATAATTGCACTCCTCCTTAACCCTCAAGAGTCATATAAACAGTAATGAATAAATTTTTTTTGGCATGCATTGCTTTTGAGGCCTTCTTTGTAAAGACATGTCTATTTCTTGGAGGCTGTCTTCGACCTCAATGTCCATTTCATTCACGTCAGCAATTCTTTCAAATAGCTGCTCAATGTTTTTTAAAAACTTCATTGCAATTATTGAAAATATCTTATTCTACGTCCTGAATGAAGCATTAGGGCGGAATTTTACACCGAGATCTAATATATTTCACGGTGGCGCGGAATCCCCTTCACTTCGACAACTTGTTCTGACGCGTCTTTGGTTACTGTCACTGGCTTCCACTTGGTATAGCACTTTGAATTAGGTGATTTCAACCATACATTATCACCTGCTGCAAATATTTTGTTTGTGCCAACTTTTGCAAGAAAATTTCTTTTTCTTAATCTCTTGATACCATTTTGATAACTATATATTTTCTCTATCGGTCGTACGTCATTTTTGTCAACAGCAATATTGTACTAGTATACTACTTCCGGTATTGATATTTTAGATCGCTCTGCTATTCTTTTTGTTGTAAGATGGTTTCTTTTCACATTTCCGTTCCCCTCAGGGTAATAAGCGACCCAAAACGTTATACGCACTCCCCAACTGTCAAGGAAACTCCTCATTTCTTCAGTCTTATATGTTGCCTCGTTATCGAGTAACATTTCGAATGGCGCTCCTCTTTCATAAAAGATAAGATGGAGAATTCAAACTATGGCAACACTTTCGCATGAACTTGACAGTTGTCGCCATAAAGCGTATCTTGAAGGTGCGCAATCAATTAGACTCAAATATTTTTCAGTTCCATAATGCGTTTATCAATGGCCAACTTTCCCATTTTTTTTACTACTCAAGCTACTTTTCTCCCACTGTACAGGTGTTGGATTTATTGACTGACACGGTTCGCAATTTTTTATTACCATTTGAACTTCATTTTTAGTTGCATTTGAAAGTACTTTACAAACGAAGTTTAATGTTCAACTCACTCCAAAATGTCCAGTTTTTTGTGTATACTTAAGATGGATTCAGGCTCCGTAACTGCAACTCCAATACAAGTTTATAAAAGCTCACTATCAGACAACTTATTTACCATTTGGTAAAAACTCTTATTAATGCATCAGCTAAATTATCTTCCAATTAGCAAGATTTACGTCAACTTTTAAAGCGTATTCTTCAATAAGTGTGGCAGTACGCTTATTCTTGTTCGAATTAATAATTCAGACATGGCTTTTGACTTCAGCCTTATTTTTCCAGCAAGTGGATCAGAAATCCGAATGAATACTGTTGCAGAGTCTGTAAAAGCAGTCATTTTTTCCAGTTTCCACTTCAAAGCCATATCTATTCCTCGTAGCACCGCATCTAACTCTGCCATGTTTGTATGAACGTCCAACTTTTTTTTTCGCAGCCATGTTGCATCTTCCACAATCGTATTACCGATTTAAACTATTGCACCCATAGCTAAAGAACTTGCATCAGCCCATACCTTTTTCTCATAGCCATCCACAGCCTAATCCCCACAAGATGGCTCTAAACTTTCTACCTCGTCATAAACTTCTCAAAGTACACATTTCACATTTTTATCAGAAATTTTATTGTCCTATCCCTTCCTCAAACTGATAGCTCTTCACTTTAACAGACTACAAACAACTCGTAACCAACCACACACACGTAAATGACCACTAACTGTCTGAAAACTGAATATAGTCTCCTGGTTAATTTTTTCGGGACTTCTTCAACTTGATTTCCTCTTGACCACGTCAGTTTGTTACCAGCTTTGCGTACACATAATCATAACACACGAA
Source organism: Hydra vulgaris (assembly GCF_038396675.1). Lineage (NCBI taxonomy): Eukaryota > Metazoa > Cnidaria > Hydrozoa > Anthoathecata > Hydridae > Hydra > Hydra vulgaris. The sequence continues at coordinate 40,981,021 of NC_088926.1, forward strand.
CTCTATTACAGTCAATCTGTTCACCCTCTTTGCTCTCCAAACCATATTTTTCAAAATGTCTCTTGACATGAGTGAGAAAAATGTTATCCGTGTAGAAGAACGTTTCTTTCTTAACCAACTCGTCTTGATCAATAATGCCGTTCATAACGGATTTCATGATCATCAAAGCAATATTCAAACCAAAATCATGTCGTGTTAAACAATATCTCTTGATGCAAAATACCACCATTTGAAATGGGCAAATGTTGAGGAACACCGTTTTCAGATGGAGATAAGCCTTGCGTAGATCCACAATTGCTGGTTTGTTTCCCATTCTTCTCCATTCTCTTAACTTATCAATGCTCACATTTGCATCTCTTGTATACCCCTCGATGTAGTTAGCTTCTCTTTAATCCAAAACAGGCCGGACTTTATTATCTTTGTTTCTTTGAATCACAGCCAATAAAGTATTCCGTTTTAGCATGTTTTGGTACCGCGTACTGGGCAACTTTGTTAAACAGTTGGTCGAGTCCATCTCCGTCTCTAATTGAATGGAGAATCTAATTTCCATTAGATTCTCCATTCAATGCCATCAAAAACAGCTTCATGATATTTTTTTAAATTTCATTTTTGTTTACTTCATCTTTGTTTAAAACTGCTAGTCAGCAATTGTTGGACCCAAACTTTGTTGTTCCTAATGTGGTAATGAAAACTTCTCCCAATTATTTAATTGAACTCATACCAAGCATCATATCAACTACAAAAAGTCGGAAATTCACCAAAATAACTTATTGCATATGATGATATCATCAACCTTTGCATTCACAGTCGCCAAATAATCCAATGAATTGATGAACTCTAGATTCAAAAGTTACTATCTTTGGAAAGTTTGAACTTTCATTCTCATTTACGGACAGAAAATTGTGATTCAAAATCGTTTTTGAGCATTCCGTGTCCACCATAGCAGTTGCTACCATGCCATTAACTTTTAAACTAATAATACATTACGCGCCGATTCCAATTTTATTCAGAGTCGAGGTTGCGCAGATTCCTCGCTTGTGCACACGTTTCCCTGCATCTTCAGGCATTTTGAAGCTATATGTCCTTCGTCACCACACTTAAATCAAAAGATCATCTTCTGAGACAATTTATTTGCAAATAAACAGTTTTTCACAGTGTGGTGTAACCCTTGGCACTTGTAACACACTAAAGGATTTTTTGTAGCTTGATTTTGAGACAGAGTGCCAATAGCATTACTGTCATCAATTTTCACACGGTTCAAAGCAGCTCCTACTTTAAGTAACATAATACCAATCGGGTCCGTTGTTGCTTGAAATTGTGGCGATAAAAACTTGGGCAATCCCATAACAAATGCCAAAGGTACTGTCTCTTCAGACAATTTCGCAAAATAAGCCAATCGTTTTAAATCAGCTAAAAACCAATCAACTCTCTCTCCATCATGTAACTTTTGTTTTGCGAAAAGCTCATATGCACTGTAAACAATAAATGAGAACGCTGCTAGCAGCAATTGCTCCACTTCCATTCCATGTTGCTTATCTTCAATGGTTAAACCGTTATAAACCGAATACGCAGTTTTTCTAAGAAGAATTGGAAAAAGTAGCTCTAGCATTTTGTTCTGTATTTCAGATATTAAATTAGTTCTTTGCATCCTCACCGCAGCATCTGAAGTTCCATTATACGTTTTAAATATATGAAATAACCTCATACTTGAGTCCATGACCCGGTTAGCTTGTAGTTTTCTCGCAGAAATATAACATTAAGTCAATATATTTTCTTTTATTAACTCAATGAGAAATTGACTCCAAAATTATAATCGTTATTAATTCTAAAATCAATAGAGTAAAAGTACTGTAAACCGGACACTCTTCTCAAAAAACTAAATAACTTTTTTAATATTGAAATTTTGTAAAATTTTTTCTTTCTGGAATATAGTTGTTTATTAGAGCAATTCAGTGTAAAAAAAATTTTAATTTCAAGTTTCTATGAAAATAAGATTTTATTTTTTAAAAAAGTGCCCGCTTTTCGGAAAATTGTGTCTAAAAGCGGACAGCTCTAATTTATATTAAAAAAAATAGATAAATTGATAAATTCAGTATTTTTATTTTTAATGTTAAAATATACACGAAAAAAAAGTAAAAAAAATAAGCAAGCTTGTTCTTGAAATAAAATAAAAAAAATTATAAACTAGGATCAGCAACTTTTTGTGTAAATTCTTTGCCGCTAATATATCTTTTTGAAAGAAAAGCTTCACTAATCCAAAAACTCTAAATTGATTCTTCTCAAGTTTTCAATTTAAAATGAATCTCTCGCTTTTCATTTTCAAAAAACTTTGGGCACTTAGTGTACTTTTTTTGGCTTTCTTAGCAGAAATTTCTACTTCTGCAGCTGCAATTTCAACAGATTTTGTTTTAATAGCTTTGCATCTTTTTTTTTTCTTAACTGGTTTAATCATGTTTATTTTGTAAAAGCTTGATCAGCCACTGTTATGACATTTCTGCAAATTATTTTCATAATGTTTTCTTTACACTTTAAGGCAACACTTAATGACAAGTGTGTGCTGTGGCCACCTAAAACTAAAATATGCTGACCACCTATTTTTTGAATGTGAGAAAAAAACATTTTATTGAGCCACTGCGAAAATTTAGTACTTATCATCTAACCAGATGGTGATAATGTGTAAAGTGTGTTTGGTGGGCCTCCTTTAATCCAGTCTCTAAAATCAACTACAGTGTAGTTTGTTTTTTCGTTATGCTGTTTTTTCGTTTAGCTCTGAGTGTCATTGACTCATAAATCCTTTGAACCATTTGCAACCAGGCATTCCAGTTTTGAACAAACACGTTTCATTATTTTCAGTTAAATAGTCTCTAACTGAACTTTAAACTTATTCTAATAGTCTACCAAAGCCCCAGTCGCCAGGCATTTGAAGAAGGTGAACCAAGGTCAACTCGTTAAAAGTGCTCAATTTCGTTGTATTGCCACAACTAACTACTAAAGTCTTATTTGATTTTCGATCGGATAACGTTCATTTCGTTATGCGGTAGAATTGAGCTACGGCTCTTAAGCTCAAATCGCCATTTTCAGTCTTATTCAATGCGCTTTTTATTCTCTCCTCAGTGTAAGGCTTTTCGTTTGCTTTATTTTTTGCCATTTTAGGTTTAGTAAATTCAATTCAGTTACAGATTTATAAAGATTTTTGAAAATCAAGAAACAATGCACTTCTGTGGTTACTTGTGTACTTTAACTTAAACAGTATAAGAGCAAAAGTACAAAATTAATTAACAAGTAAACGTGTTAATTAATATTGTATGTTAATTATTTTAATTTAAACTTAAAAAACCAAATGAAAAAAATTCAATCAGTGTGAAAAAATAATAAAATTGATTTTAACATAGAAAAAATCTAATTAGAGTGAAAAAGTAATAAACAGATTAACCTAAGAAATTTTAATTTATTATAGGGGGATTTGTTGCGTTCGGTTTAAGGTGGAAACTAAAGAAAACCTTTTTTCCGTCATAACTTTTTAACTTTTTAAAAGGTTTGAAAATCTAAAACAATTTTTGGAATTAGCAGAGAATTTCCAACAAAATAGCTTCCTTTGTTTTTAACTTGCCTTTTTAAATATTTCATGCTAAGAACCTAGTTTCAAAATAAGTTTGATTTTAAAGGCTAGACTTTGTTTAAACTTAAATATCTTATTAAAGCAATAATTTTAATTTTTTTTTGAAATTTTATAATTTTGCACACACAAAAAATTAAATACTTTTTTAAAATTTGCAAATTTTTTTTAATTTTTTGTTGTTATAAATTTGCCGTTTAAAATAATTTCTCGTATTGATAAAATCTACCACAAGGCGGGGGCAAGAAGAAGACAAATTAGTCTCATAGCCAAGCTCCCAATAATCCATTAATAATATAGCCATCAAATCTTGTCATTAAAAATGTAGTCAAATAATAAAGAAAAAAAAAAAATTTTTTTTTTATTTATTAAAATAAAGATAATAAATTCTAAAGTTTATTTTTAAATATAATCGAACACAAAGCAAAAATTAGAATTAAACAAACGAAAGTCTTTAATCATTGCAATTAAGAATTCTTAATCAGGAAATATAATGAAAAGAATTTAAAATTTTATAGAAAAGTTTTTAGTTTTTCATAATAAGAAAATAAAAATAAAAAATAAGTTTTTAAAGAACTAAGTTTTAAACCTTTGCAAATGAAATGTAAATATACTATACAATTTTTAAAGGCCAACAAATAAATATAGCTCTAGAAGAAGCCCTTCATGTTTTGATTAATTACAACTGTTTCTTTTAGTTTGGTTTAAAAATATTTATGTTTGCAAGTGTTTTGATGTCATTTCTAATTACTATACTCCATAGTTAGCGGGCCTCTAGCTGTGATAGGAAACTAAGTGGCTTCAAAGTGTGTTTTAGTTTGAATATAATTATTTTTTGCATGTCTAGAACGATATTTGTGCTTTATTTTTTAATTAGCTTTTTAAAAATTTTTGGCATTGTATCGATATTGATTTTATGCATAAAGATTCAAAATTTTTAAATTAATATATAGTGGTTGTGTCTGCGTAGGATTTTATTCTTATGGCATATTTTTGTTTGTTAAATAGTTTGTTTTGCTTTTTTTTTGGTGCTGCACCAAGCAATGTTAGCATAATTGAGATAACAATGAATAAAAGAGCCGTAGATATATTTTAAGCAAATTTGATTTAGATAAGGTTTTACTTTATAAAGTATGCCAATATTTTTAGAAATTTTATTTTCGATTAGTTTTAAGTGGTTTATCCATGTGACATTTTTGTCAAGAAGAACACCTAGATACTTCATTGAGTGTTCTTTTTTTATAAATTGATTTCCAATGCTAACATTTGAGAGCGTTAGAGGAGTTTTGTCTCTTTGACAAAGGTGATGAAAAAAATATATTTAGTTTAGCTTAAGTTTAATGACAATTTATTTGTATTAAACCATTCAGTTACTTTTAACAGTTCTTTATTGACTGTTTCAAATAGAGTTTTTATTTTACCATGGGAATAAAATAAGTTGGTATTGTCAGCAAACAAAATAGAGTCTAAATTTCAAATTTCAAAGGTCGCTTAAGTCGTTTATTCATATTAAAAACAAAAGCGATCCCAAAACGGATCCTTTAGGAACTCTACAACTAATTGTCTTATTTTAAGTTTTACCACCATCATAAAAAACATGCTGCATTCTATTAGACAAATAGTTTTTAAACCAAACTATATTTGCACTTTTAACTCCGTAGTTTACAAATTTTTTAATAAAATATGGTGGTCAACTATGTCGAAGGCTTTGCTAAGGTCTTTAAAAATACTTAATGTATCCTCTTTTTTATCAAAGGCCCGATAAATATCATGAATAAGTTTAAGAATAGCATGATTAATTGTATGACCTTTTTTGAACCCAAATTGTTTGTTGTATAAAATATTATTTGTTTCTAGAAAAGAGAATAGTCTATTATACATTATTCGTTCCAGTATTTTAGAGAAGCAAGGAAGAATGAATATAGGTCTATAATTAGACACATTAGAAAGATCACACGATTTGAAAACCGGTACAACTCTTGCAGTTTTAAAGCTTTCTGGAAATATTCCTTGTTGTAAAGAAAGATTAAAAATATGCAACAGTGGTGTTATTAAATAATGCATAGATTTTTTTACAACATTCCTGCTTATTTCATCAACTCCTAATCCATTGTTTAGTTTTAACATTTGAAAAGCACTTAATGACTCATTTTTAGCCAGTTTATGATCGGTCATTATTGTATTGTTAGCAGTTAATTATAACTCTGCGCTAAATTTACCAAGCTTTAGTTTTCAGGCTAAATTTGATCCTACACTAACATAAACTTGATTAAATGTTTTTTCAATTTTTGATTCATTAAGTATATCAACGCCATTGAAGTTTATTGTTTTTGGAAGTAGTTGATAACTTTTTTTTACCAATTAATTCTTTAATGACACTCCAGGTTTTCTGAGTGTCACCTTTAAATTTTAGTAATTGATTTGAATAATATTTTTTTTTGAACAATTTATAACTAGCTCAAAAATACCTTTATATTTTTTATAATTAGATTTATTATCAAATGTTCTTTTTTTTAAGAAATGTTTCGAACAAACATTGTTTCTTTTTTGATGATTTGAATATTCCGGTAGTTATCCATGGGTTTAAATACATTTTAGATTTAATAATTTTTGTTATCTCTGGAAATGCCTTCTTGTAATGTTTTTGAAACATTTGATGAAAACTGTCATTGGCTTTGTTAGTGCCTTTCATTTTGTAGTATATTTTCCCAGTTTTTAGAAGATAAATATTGATTAAAAAGTTCAGTAGAAACATCATTCCCAGTAAACATTGGACGTCTGCTAGACGTCCTATGGACGTTCAAAACTGGTCCACTCTTCCGTTGCGTGCTTAGACGTCCAAGGATCTCCAACTTAGTCTAAATTCCACTTGATCCATTGCGTTTTCGTAATTAGACATTCGTGGACGTCCATGGTCGTCCGATAGATTTAGCTTTTGATTTTAATGCGCATGCGCAACCCGATTAAAATCTAATAGATTAACACAAGTTTCTGGCACATCAAAAATACAGCTGTATTTTTGACGTGCCAGCAACTTGTGTTAATCTATTTGATTTTAATCTAAATTATTTTTCAAGGGAATCAAAAAGGTATGAAAAAAGAATAAAAGAATACCCTGAGAAAAGATGCCACAGGTTGTTAAACACCTTTTTAAAAGGCTCAAAGCTATCTAGATTTAATATGTAACTATAAATAAAGGTTTATAAAGCTATGAGCCTTAGCTTTAAGTCAAAAGCTTCAAATAATTTTATAATATTTCACTTAAATAATAGTAAATGATATAGATAATGTATGGTTGATAATAAATATCTTGAATCATGTTGTTTAAGAAAGATTCTCGACAATGACTTTTGGCCTTGTAAACAGGACAACTGTATTTACATTTAAGAAAATCTCTTTTATTAGCACTATTTAAAAATGTATGTACAACTTTTAGTTTTTTCTGTAGTTATGTCTTTATATGATATATTTCCTTGCATTTTTCTATATATGTTTACGTATACCCTTACACTTACCATATCAAAAGTAAAAGTGAATGTGTATATATATGACATATGAATGTAAGGGTATTCAAATGGCATAAGAAAATACTACATATGTATTATATAAAGCTATATATATATGGTGAGTGATAGGGTATACCAGAGTTCCCACTCCTCTAACTTTGAATAAAGTTAATATAGGGTATACTCTATGTTCCTTCTATATTTTTACAATCAAATAGTTATCATTTGGTTTTAGCGAGCGGACTACTCATTGGCGATACATCAGAAAACATGTTTGTGCAATCTCACAATCTGTTGATGAAGATAAAAAATTTTCCTTTAAGTAATGATAATGGTGGTTATGATTCCTCTACTTCTACTGGTATCAGTAGAAGTAGAGGAATGCCATTCCTCTAGTTCTACTGATACCAGTTCTGACCAATTATTGTCTAAACATTCAAATTACATTCGTATTTAGGCTCTGCAACACCAATGCACTCAAGCATGTGTCAATGATTTGTTAAACATGTTAAGATCTCGTGTTTATCAACTACCAGAAGATTCACGAACCATCCTGGGCACATTAGATAAAGTGCAAACCATTGAACTAAATGCTAGAGAATATTACTACTGCGTTATAAAAAAAGGTCTTGAAAATATAATAAAGAATAATTTTTATGTTAATAAAGAAATTAAACCACTGTTTAATGTAGATGGTCTTCCAATTTTCAAGTCATCTGGATTCCAATTATGGATAATAACAATCCGATTTTCTACATTCAATTCATTTACAATTGGGTTTTATGATGGGCAAGCCAACTGCAAATAATTTTCTGCATGATTTTTCAAAAGAATTCTAGGAATTTCATAATAAAACGGTTAGTTTATGTGGAAAGAAGTGTATTGTTTCAATATTTGCAATTGCATGTGACTCGCCCACTAGAAGTCTTTTAAAGGGAACTGTGCAACATAGTGGTTACAATGTATGAGAGCGTTGTAATGATTATGGCGTCTCAGTTCAAGGTTGCATAGTATATGATGCAACAAATCGTAATTAAATTTCATCACAAACTGATAATGGGCAACGGACTTGCCAATATTCTGGAAGAAATGATGACAACAGGTGTCATTATCACATTGTGACACCATTGTATGCAATACATAGTCTAGATCTTGTTAGACAATTTCCATTAGATTATATGCATCTATTTTGTTTAGATAAAATGCGTTTGATTTTATATTATTTCAAAGGCTTGTATCCACGTATTTACTCATGAAGATTATTTGCTGCAAACTTAATAAAAATTTCTACTCGTCTAAGTCAAATTAAAGGAAAGCTACCTTAAGAATTTGCAAGGCAGCCTCATGAATTGACTAAGGTTAATTGTTGGAAGGAAACTGAATTTAGGCCATTTCTTTTATATACTGGTATTGTTGTTCTCAAGAATGTGCCAGATCCTAAAACATACAAACATTTCTTAAGTTTAGTGCTTGCCATTCGTATGTTATGCGAAGAGAGTAATAACTTGAGGCAGATTTATTTAAATTCTGCACATGAGTAAATTAACTATTTTGTAACCAATGCCCATGAACATTATGGTAATACTTTCACCGTTTACTGTATTAATAATCTGAATCATCTTCCAAATGATTTTAGATATTTTCAATTGCCTCTTGATGATTATTCTTGTTTTCAATTCGAAAATTATTTACAAATTATAAAGTGTCTAGTGCGTGATAAAAGAAATCCATTAAAAGAAATTATAAAAAGACTTGAAAAATTAAAGGGTAAATTACAATAAAGTCCAACTCATAATAAAAAACTTGATTGTGCTCAAAACTCTTGGTTTTTTTGCAGAAAATTATGTGTACTTTATAAAAGAAATTTTACCAAACGGAAGACTGGTTTACAATGCCTTTAAAGAGGCTGAGCTATATAATTTATTCACATATTTTATTGATTCTAATAAACTAAACATATTCGTCATAAAAAAATCTGTCTGTTGTATATTTTCCCCCAAAAGGGTACAAGGCAGTTGTTATGCATATCGCAGAATGGGCTGTACCCGAACAAGGATATCAGGAATTTGAGTTTGTTGAGTACATATTAGATTCTGGAACATTAGAAACATGTAACCAGATTTTACATTTTCAAATAGAAGATGAGGCTGAAAATTTATGTAATTGCTTCAACCTTTTTGTAAATGTTTTCCAGATACTAATAATGTATAGTTTATATAAATACATTTATATGAATAAATTTAAATTTTTTTAAACATACCATTTTTGTCATTTAGCAATAAAAAAAATTAAAATAAATAATAAAACTGTAAGTGCAGTGATAGACTTCCCTTCCACACCTATATCATCTTCTCAACGTTTTACACCTGATACGTTTTTGCTGCACTTATATCTGACAAGATGGTTTTGAAGGGCGCCATATAGAAAGTCTCGTGGGTGATTTGGTTAAAACGCGCGGTACTGATGTCACAAAAAGAAGAAAATTGCCAAGAATCTTTATTATGCTAGTAACAGAAGATACTTAGTTTTTTTACTAGTTATTGTAAAAGATGCTTTAACAATAAATGGAATTTATTTTAGTTGTACCTCTTTTTTTCAAAAAGTTTCCGTTTCTTTAAACCGCTCCTTATTTAAACTCTAATAAAAATACTTGTATCGCATTGACCATAGTAAGGGCGTAAACATTTCTTTGGTTTAAAATGGAATATTCTTCGGACGCTTACAAAACGTCCAAGGGCGTCTTGTAAACGTCTGAAGACCTAAAACATTCGTTCAATTTCAGTCTGCAACAGACGTCCATTAAGGTCTAAAATAGACGGACGAAATATGTTGGATTTGGCCTTAATTTAGACGTGTAAGGACGTCCAAAACAGACGTCTGTTCGTTGGATTTAGACGTTCATTGTACGTCTAGTGGACGTCCAAATATTTACTAGGTTAATGATTCACTTAGTTATTTTAACTTTTTGCGAATTTTTTGAAAGATTACATTTTTGAGTTGCAATAAAAATTGGAAAATGATCCGATATATCAAATATAAATACTCCAGTTTTAACTTTTGTGTCTGTAAATTTTTTTTTGTAATTTGATCAATTGAGGTTGCACTATTTTTGGTGATTCTAGTTGGTTTGTTTATTGTTGAAATAAATCCGTTTTGAAATACTAAATTAATAAAATTTCTGACGTTTTTATTTGATTCATATTCTAATACATTTAAATTCAAATCGCCCTCAAGGTAAACACATTGACTACAGACATCTTTACTTGTAATTAAACTTCTTATGTGTTTATCAAATATTTTCATATTACCTTAAGACGGTCCGTATAAAACCTGCACAACTATGTTTTTGGTAGTTTTAATAAATATTTCAATTGTCAATGATTCACAATCATCACTTGCTGTGCAGTAATCACTTCGCGGTTTATAAATTAATGAGTTGTGGATAAAGATGCACGCTCCTCCACCTGGTTTTTCAGAGTTTCTTAGTTGATGAACTACTTTTAATTTTTTGACTGAAAATTTGAACTGTTTTCAATTTCAATGTTGTGACACCACGTTTCTGTGAAGCAAACAACTTGAAACTCCGTTTTTGTGCTGAGTAAAAAAAGTTTAAATTTCTCAAAATTTTTTTGAATGCTTCTAATATTTAAATGTTAGATTGAGAATGCATCTATATCTATTTTAGGATTTTAAGTATTTAAGTTGTAATATAATGGACTTATGTTATCGTTTTCATTGCTACTATTATAAAAATTATTATCTGGATCTGAATGACTCTCTAGAAGTACATTTTTGTTTACTTGAAAAGATTTAAATTGCGAATTTTAAATAGAATTTATAATTTTATCCATTATAAATAAAAAAAGTATAAAGACCAAAAATATAATAGATTGAAATTATTAAATTTTAGCGTTCTGATTTTTTCGAAATTCTTCTACTATTAGTTTGTCATAAATAACAATTGAGTACATGCCGTTGTTCCTGATGAGTTTCATTTCTCCAAGTAAATTTTTCCGTATCACCATTGTATGGAAGAAATAATCCTTGTTTATGTAAATATTTGTTCCTTTGAGTTTGTGTGCGTTTTTTAATATTTGAATCTTATCTTTATAATTTAATAACTTCATTACTATAGTTCTCGGATTTTTTGAACTTATCTTTCCTGTTTTGTGTGCCCGCTCAATAGTAACTCCTTTATGTTGAGATTGTTTTCAAATACTTTAATGACTTTTAATTCGGTTTCCTCCCAGCTTTCCGATTCGTTCTCTTTCTGTCCTTCAAGTCGTAGATTGTTTCTTCTTTGCTTGTCTTCTAATTTTTTAATTTTATTTTTTTTCTGTTTTACTGATTTCTGTTTTGTTGTGAATTTTTTTCTCAAGGTCATGAACTTTCTTTTCTTGAATGTCTAGTGAAAAATTAAGACTCTCTTCAATATCTCTTTGAACACATTAACACTTTTTTAATCGTTCGTTGACATTTTCAAATTCTACTTTCATTGATTCGTTTTCATTAAACAGAATTTTAAAATATTTCTGCATTCAAGCCATCATTTCTGTCATAAGAAACTTTTATGTTTACGCTGAAAAGTTCAAGAATGTCACTTTGTTGTTTTTGAAACATTTCTTTGAATACTTCTTGAACAATACTTATTGAAACTTCTTTATCGTCATTAATGCAAGATTCTGATGATGCCTTTTTCGATTTATTCATTATATAAAATAAAACAAATGTCTTTATTTTTAGTGAAGATTTAGTTTTTTCCCGATAAGTGTCCGCTTTTGCGTACTGTCCGGTCTGTCGAACTTCTACTCTACCTCAATTATTACCATTACCACCCACATAAACATGTTTACAATTTCACATTAACCTAATAAATACAATTATCAAATATATACGCACTTTAATTACAAACCACTTGACGTCACAAAACACTGTAACATTTAACTTTATATAGTTACATGTAGTATTAGGAAAATCTTACACTTTATAGAAAATCCATTGTTTCATAACTTTAAATGCTTTTTTAATAATTTTAAATTCGAACAGGAGTTGTACTAAATCAAAACTAGTTGAAAAAAGAAAAGTTTTAACCAATATTAATACTGGATAGACGGTATCACTTACCAACTAAAAATCTCAATTCTTTCATTATTTTTCAACCATCTGCAGGGAATAACCTACAATAGACTCTATAGTTAAAGAAAAAAAAGGTTATAGTAAATATCAATTCATTTGTTTTATGCCAAACTTTGATTTATCAAGTGAACTTGATTATTTCCATGTAATTATCTATATTGAGAAAAAGATATATAAGTTTTGATTTTAAATTTATAGTTTATGAACAATTTATAATTAATGAACAAAAACAAACATTTCCGACTGCCGTAACTTGTGGGATTCCCCAGGGCTCTAATTTAGGATCACTTTTGTTCCTAGTGTATATTAATGATTTAAATTTAGCAACAGACCTATTATATTGTGTTCTTTTTGCAGATGACTCCAATTTTTTTTATTCCCACAGTGATGTTAATAAACTATTTAAAACAACAAACGAACAATTATTGAAAGTTAATGACTGGTTCAAAAGTAATGAACTTTCTCTAAATGTTGGATAAAACCAAATTTATTTTGTTCCACAAAGCGAATAAATCAAAAACTTTCTCATCAAACTGCCTAAGCTAATAATCAATAACACTGACATTAAATGAAAAAACTCAGTAAACTTTCTAGGCGTAATCTTAGATAAACATTTACGTTGGAGTTTACATATAAAAAGTATTGAAAATAAAATATCAAAAAATTTAGCAATGATATATAAAAGGCTAAACCATTTTTAAGCAGTAGTTCTTTAAAAACTTTATATTTCTCTTTTATTCATTGTTATTTAATTTATTACAATATTGCATAGGCAAGTACAAACCATTCAAAATTAAAATAATGGTACTATAAACAAAAACGCGAGTGCAGAATAATTTTTGGAGCTAATAGAACTCTACCTTGTGAGCCTCTTCTGCGTATACTTGGAGCAATAAATATATATAAAACCAACTTACACCAAATTTTAATGTTCATGTATAAAACAAATATAGGATTATCTCCTAACATATTTTAATCCTGTTTTGAAAATATAGTTCATAAATATCTAACAAAATTTTCAAGTAACAACTTTGTTGTCCCAAAATATAATTCAAAATTAACTTCATATTCAGTTCTTTATCGTGGACCTTACTTGTGGAAAATGTTTCGCAAAATTGTAAATACACATAAAACTAGTATAGAGCAGTTTAAAAATGAATCAAAACAGGTATTCCTGCTTATGGATTTTAATATATCCGATTTTAAATGTTTTTTTAAATTAAAACTCAAGTACAAAAAATAATTAGTACAAAAATTATGTCATTGAGTGTATCAACATTTTTTATTTTTTTTATTTTTTGTTACCTTAATTATAGTATTATGGGATTTGCTAATTTAAACGTTATTTCTATGAAGTAGAAAAATTTTTCAAAAATTTTTCTTTAGAGTCGGTGTTGGACTTAACGTCGGAGTCAGATTTGTACTCTGTTAATTTCAACGATTGGAGTTGGAGTCGGAGTCGGTACTTTTTTTTTTACCAATTTACACCGCTGTTGATAGTATATTCACGAACTTTCATTCAACTGATACTCAAGTAACTTAATGATTTCCGTTTCAGACCATATGGCACAACTTATTGGCATTCCCCGCATGCGTAACAACCTCTAAAAGAGTAAAAACTTATAGACAATGCATCAAAAAATCTAATAAAAGTATTGTTATTGAAGAAATTTCTGATATCCACTGGGAACTCTCCATTAACAAAAGATTATGGTGTTAATAAATCCATGAATTTTATTATAAAAACATTTGATAAAATCCTACACCGAAATGTTCATTACAAAACTCTAACCAATCAATAAGTTAATCTAAAATCAAAACCTTGGATTACGTCTAGAATACTAAATCTATTTCAGTTAAAAAACAAACTTTATAAAAAGATTTTAAAATTAGGGAGTATAGTCAATTTTTATGGCGAAGGTAATTTTTTTGAATTTAAAATGCATTAGATTTCTTAAGTTATTTCTTTTTCAAAAGGGTTTCAACCACATCCGTAGTTTATTTAGTTTCAAAGATATAGGTGTAATATTATCAATACATAGATTTTTTATAAAACTTTTGTTAAAGTATCTCATTAAAGTTTTGGCACCAAAAATTTAAATAAAAAACATTTAATTTTTTTACGTAAACAAATGTGTAATAACACTTTATTAGAAATTAAATCGTAAATAGGAATTATTTGTATTAATAAAAGTTTTTCCCGGGGTTATCAAACACGGACCATTAATTGGCCAGCAGTAAAATATATATTAAAATAAGTTTAAGAAATTTCTTAATGTTTTAAGTTTTACTATTTTTAACGTAACAAAACTTTGAGGATAAATAGTGATTTAAATTAACTTTTATTAACTTTCTTTAATTTATCAAGCTATCAAGTGGATCCAAATAAAACATATCGAAAACGTGAAAATACGCGGAAAATAAAGATTAGTCTTTCCAAGAATAAAAATAGTCGACGAAAATATTGAATCGACGATTTCTTTATAATTTTACATATATATATATATATATATATATATATATATATATATATATATATATATATATATATATATATATATTCATATATATATATATATATATATATATATATATATATATATATATATATATATATATATATATATATATATATATATATATATATATATATATATATATATATATATATATATATATATATATATATATATATATATATATGTATAATATTATTATTAAAATTTGATATTAATTGTCAACTATTTTGATATTTTCGTCGACTATTTTTATTCACTAAGTATACTATTTTACATACAAGAATAAGTTGTATTTATTAGAACAAATATTATATGTTCTAATGGACACACAGGTCCATGTTGATGGTCACTACCAACGTGCCCCAAAATAAAACAGCGTACAACATTAAATAAATAATTTATATACAAATAACAAATGAGATATGCATTCAACGCCAACATAATTTTTCAAAATTGGTTGAGTTAATTTTACTCTTAAATATACTATCGGCATTAAAAACATAGAAAGGTAACTGATTCCAAATGTTTACAATTCGGTAGGAGAAACTTTAGTTAGGAATATCTAGTCTACATCGTTGTTTGCGCATTTTATATTTAAGTCCTTGCCCTAACCCTGACGTGTTGTTTTTGTTGTCAATAAAAAAAAACATAGAGTTATCAATTAAGACCAAGTTATGCAGAATTTTAAAGCAAGTTGATAAATCGTGTATTACTCGCCTTATTTTAAGCCACTTCAAATTAAGAAACTGAAGTTGGTTATAGCAGATTAAATTGCTTAAATGATTTTCTTTGTGAAATATTTTTGCACGTTCTCAACTACCTTTATCAGTTCAGCATGAAATGGTGACCAAACTGGGGAGCAATGTTCTAATACAGGCCTAATAAATGTATTAAAGGCTCTTACGAAGATACTAGGATCGCGGGAATTGAAACATTTTTAAATAAGGTATGCTCTAGTATAAGCTGCATGTATTACGTTCGAAATATGCTTTTTATAGTTCAGTTAAAAATCGAGAGTCATTCTTTTCATTAACCGAGATCTTTTGGAATAGAAGATCAAGGTAAAATATGATCTCCTAACTTATATTTGAAGCTAATGTATTTTCTTAATAAAGCACGCGCGATCCTATGAAAATAACACTTACTGGTAGAAATGGGTAGCTGCCATGTTCTGATTAAAGTATTGCGTTATCGAGAGCATTAACTAGGTGATGGCTATGGTCCGTATTGCAAAGTGAACTGTCTAACTTAATGTCATTGGCATAAAGCTTTGAAGATCAGTCAAGATTGTTAGCAATAGCGATTATATTGTTGATATATATTTGAAAAAATGTTGGGACTAAAACGCTACCCTGAGGAAATCCGCTAACGATGTGAATTTGGTTTGATAAAGAAATTACAACCTTAACTTGCTGACATCTATTGTTAAAAAATGCAACAATCCAATTTTTTAAATTACCACTTATGGTAAATAGAGCAATTTTGGCTAATTTATGGCTAATTTATGATGAGATACAGAATGAAATACCTTTTGAAAGTCAATACAATATCTGTTGTTAGATGTTTGTCTGGTACAAAACTATAATAATTTATTAATTCCAAGAGATTAGTACATGTGGAGCATTTCTTGAGGTAACCATGTTAACTATTGATTATTAAGTAATGGAGAGTTAAGTAATTTATAATATCCGAGTAAATAATTCTTTCCACTGCACGACAACAAGTACATGTGAGTAATATTGGTCTATAATTATTTATTATTAAGTATACAAAGTATATATATATATATATATATATATATATATATATATATATATATATATATATATATATATATATTTAAACAACTTTAAAAAGTATTCTACACAATAGAGTGCTCAATGTTCTTAAAAGAACAGAGCAATTATATATATTATATATATATATATATATATATATATATATATATATATATATATATATATATATATATATATATATAAATATATAAAACATCACAAAAAATAAAATGTAGACATAAATAAAAAATTTTTAAAAACGAATTTCAAAATAAACTCGATTTGAAATAATGCAGTAATAATGAGTCCTTTTGTTGGACTTTCAATACATTTTATTCAACATAACAAATGAAAACTAAACGTTTAAATTCGATATTAATCCAAATAGAGGGGGTTGAAGCAGTATCATGTGGCGTTATATTTTAAGGTAGTCTAACTTTTATCTGACGGGGGGAGTAAAGGGGCCGCAAATTGCAAAAAATAGTGTGACCTAGCTTATGAGCGGCCCCTAACACGAGCTGCAAAGAATAAGATCGCCTTTTTCAAAATCAGTTAATAATGGAAATGACCATAGTTCATCCGGTTCGCTATCATACTTAACATGGTATGTGGTTTGCTTCTCATTTATTTGATCAACTCCTACCAGTTGTGCCCGCTCCCAAGATACTTCAAAGAAATCTTCTTCTCTAACACGATGTTGAATACAAGTACCTACAAAATTGGATGGATTGTTAATAAATGAATAAAGAATGTTTTTTCTGTTGCTCTATTAATTTGTTTAATCTTGCATCCATTTATTATTTATATTATTCATATTAATTTGTTTAATCTTTTTCCATTTATTCTTTTTTTTTGCTTTCAACAGCTGCATTACGTAAAATACGAGTCTTTAAATTATTATTAAAATTACATAATGATTGTTTTTTTAGTATTAAACATGCTTGAATAACAATAATAAGATTTTCATTTAGTTCCTCCCAAAGACAAGTTTCTTCTTTAGGTTCCTTCTTCCTTTGTTTTACAAAAAAGTTTTTTGTCACATTCCACACCTAAAATGACAAAATAAAAATTAAGTTGAGCAAAGAGTACTTTTGATTTTAATGATTCTTCGATATTATAACCTAGTTTCTTTGCTTCTTCCAAAGAAATCCATGCTTTTACATTTAAATTTATTTAGCTGTTACAAGCTAAAACTTTTTATTGGTGTAATTTAATTTCTTCAATATTTTTTGTTCTCGCTTTGCTAGAAGGCGGATAACTTTATTGTTTTTAAGTGCTTTTTTTCTTTCATCATACTTGTATTTCATCATTTATACTTTGGTTCTTGAATTATAAAGTAATTCTTTTCTCTATTCATCCCTTTTACTATTTAGCCATTTTAATGTTTGATTCTGAGACCACATCGTCAGAGCCTGGATAGTTTGAACATTTGCATTTCATTAAATCCAAAATGGCAAAGTCACTTTCTAATGCTTTGTTAATAACATAGACATTAGAAGCTGCATCAGCAACTGAATCAGATGGATTCCAATATTTACCAACAGGTAACTAATCAGTACAATGACGTTCCAAAATAATAAGAATAGCATGAAAAATAACTTCAAGTGACTGCACAGTCAAAGAATCTAATTCATCATTTTATGTGTTTTCAAACAGTTTGCAGTAAACCATTTCTTTATATAGAAGATAAGTATCCTGCAAAATTTTTACTTTTTAAACACTGTAAAATGAAATAAATTTTTGTTAAGTGATTTTCTACTAGATTTTAGTATTGATCTTGTCTGCTGCAAAAAATCATTATCTATAAAGGTAACTACATAAGTTAATAAAAACAGTAAGTTAAAGAAACTTCGCAAAACTAGTAGGTTGGTATTGCTATGAGATGAAATCTTTACTCCACCTGTGGCAAACAATAAGGCATTAAATAGTTCTAATATTCCTGAAAAAATAACTTTAATCAGCGAAAACAAAATACTCAAAAACGAAAAAAAAATTTGAATAGAAAAGTTTAATCAATGATGGATTTAAAATTAGATTATTTGAAACATCTTAAATGTCAAACAAATATTTGTTTCAAAAAACATAATAATTGAAAGTGAACTAAACCATATCAAAAAACTTTGTTGTGAAAAGGAAGAAAACCTTAATATTATTAAAAAAAATTTAGTTAGTTAATGCACGCCAAAAATTATTTAGAGTAAGAAACTAATATAATAAAGTTAAACCCAGTGATGCTCAGTAGGAAATAAAAAAGAACGAACTCAATTCTGTAAAAAAAGAAACAAAATGTAAAATATGATATTGAAAAAAGAAACAATAATTATTTGTTCGATTCTTGAAAGTTTAGATATAAGTATTTCAGAATTAAAAAGAGAAAAACTGAAGTTGCAAAAACAAGTAAGTAATTTAAAAATTGCTTTAGAAAATACAAACATTTATATTAATGAAAACAATATAAAAAAATCTTATAAGTTTAGAAAAAGAAGTTGCAACATTATATAGTAAGACAAAGATTTTAAAAGAAGAGAACCAAGAATTTTATAAGTTGGTTTCTTTGTTGGATGATGAGGAAACAATAACTTTTGAAGATGGTAGATATTGTGATAACATTAGAGAAACCATTATGAAATTACTTCCAATGAATGTTAATATAAATAGTGTCAACGATGCCGTTAAAGTAATACTAAACAAACTTGCAAAAAAGAATGTATGAAGACTGCCATCAGCTGCTGTTAAATGCAAGTCAGTTCAGGAAGCTGCAATAATATGTCAATTTTAAGTTGCTGAAGCAATGCTTTAGAATAATTTGACTAATAAAAACTCTAATGTTGGCAATTGTTTGCATAGTGATGGTATACAGAAATACCATAAACATTATCAAAATTTTCAAATAACAACAAAAAGTGGAAAACATTATCTTTTAGTTTTTCTGAAGTAGTTGATGGTGATGTAGCTGCAATTTTGCAGAACTTTACTAACAGGAACAAGAAATCAATTTTGATAAATTAATAAAATCAGTTAAATCAACAATGTCTGACCTTTGTCTAGTTAATCCTCTATTTAACTTGCAAATAAAAATGTTAAGAGAAAAAGTTTTCCCAGTTGCAATCAATTATTGGCATTAACTTACTTCAAATGTCAAAGATAATAATAAGGATTATCCTTCATATTATCTTTTATAATCTGAATATGGGTAATTTTTTCTCAATTTGTTTCTTAATTTTGCTTCTGAAACTGAAAAAGTTTTAATTTCTTTTTTAAAAAGTTTTGTTAGAAGATAATCATGAGAATGTTTTTGTATTTATTAGTAAAGTAAGTGGCACTACTAGGTTAGTTCTTACTGCAGGACATTTCATTCAATTGGTTCGGAGGAAGTTGGCGTTGCCTCATATTTTAATTCTTTTTATTCTTCTCGTAATGAAAAATTAAATTTTGGCTCCATTTATTGGATATTGTTTTAATATTTTGTATTATAATTCAGTTGCCTTATATTATCATAAGGATGTCATACTTAAATTACATTATGCGTGGCCTAATCCAAATAATTTTTTAAAGCCTATTAAGGAAAATAATACAAATTTTGTATTTATTGCTGAAGTTCGTGCATTAGAAATGATTGATTAACTACATACAGGTCCTTTGTGGCGAATTATCAAGTCACCTTATAGCATTTTGCTATTGAACCCTTACCTACTTTGCTTGAAAATTAATTTTTCAACTCTTTGGAAGGATGCTTATTCTTTATTGTTGGATAAGTACATTCTTAGAGGAAACAACACATTTATATACCACATTTTTTGATAAACAACTTCCACTCATTGGACAAATGTTTTTTTGATAACAATTACAATTTTTGGTAGTTTTTCATTTAGGATTTCTTTTTTGTTTAATAAAGCATTAACAAAGCATTGTGAC
Source organism: Hydra vulgaris (assembly GCF_038396675.1). Classification (NCBI taxonomy): domain Eukaryota; kingdom Metazoa; phylum Cnidaria; class Hydrozoa; order Anthoathecata; family Hydridae; genus Hydra; species Hydra vulgaris. Next base: position 41,001,491 of record NC_088926.1, read on the forward strand.
CTTTTATAATTCTTGCCATATTTTTTGTGCAACTGTAGCTAACTTTAATTGTATTTCGATTAAAAATTTTATGTTATTTATTAGAGGGTGGTAAATGCCTATAGACTAATTTTAAAAACACTTTTCCTATGTTAGTGGAAACATTTTTGCTATATGGGTGGTTGAAGCAAATTACATTTCTAGTTTTATTTCGTTTTTTTGTATTCTTTTTTTCAAGGTCAAATTTGAGTTCAAAATTTTTAAAACCACTTTTTTTTAGGGCATCTTCAAATATTCGTTTTGAGGAATTGAATACATTTTCATTAGAGTTTTGGTTTAGTCTGTTATTAATCAAAATAGGGATTTGTTTTAGAATTTGGGTTGGATGATTTGCGTTAATATTAATATACAATAATTCATCGTTTAGTCTTTTGAAAGGCTTATATGAATTTTCAGAGAGGTTAAATGTGACATCAAGAAAATTCACAATTTATAAATTTATGTCTATTTCGATTTGAAATGATAAAAGTGATAAACAATATATTGGTATAACAGAGGGTGAATGGAAAAAACGTTTTGCCAATCTTAAGCAATCTTTCAAAAGTAAAAAGTTTTGAAAAGACACCTGTCAAAATATATGTGTGTCAAAAAGTTTTGCCAATCATAAGCAATCTTTCAAAAGTAAAAAGTTTTGAAAAGACACCTGCCAAAATATAGGCTGTCAAAATATACATGTAATTTAAAAGAAAAAAATATTGCTGAATTTATACTGAATTAGTTCATCCTTAAAACAGCGCCTCCATATAACAATATTTCAAAAAAAAGCATCCTATGTCTACAAGTAAAATATGAAATAATTGCACATGGAAATCAAAAATGCTTATTTAACAAAATATCGGAATTAATTTCTAAATGTAGGCCCGAAAATAAGTTTCTCATAAAAAACCAGAAAAATAAATGAGTTTAAATGATAATACATTAAATACCCTTTTTTTTTACATTTTGAAAAAATTTCTACAAAAAGCCTGAGCAATCAATTCTAAAGAATTCTTTTTATAATAGTGTCAACGAATTCCACAAATGTGTAAAAATTTACAGTAGTTAAGATATTTGCGACATCCTGTAATTTAACTTTCGGTGTAAATTGAAGTTTTATTAATTTGATCACTCATTCCTGCTAAATCTTTGTTGATTAAACTCAGTGTAAAATAAAAAAAACTTTTGTGAAGTGATTTTTTACTAATATATGATGGCTCTGTTCGTTTAAGAACATTGAGCACACTATTGTGTAGAATACACATTGTAAAGTTGTTTAAATATATATTCATATATATATATATATATATATATATATATATATATATATATATATATACTATATATATATATATATATACATATATATATATATATATATATATATATATATATATATATATATATATATATATATATATATATATATATGTATATATATATATATGTATATATATATATATTAGTAGAAAATCACTTAATTAAATTTTTTCCATTTTACACTGTGTTTCATCAACAAAGATTCATCAGAAATCTTGTTGATGAAACACAGTGTAAAATGGAAAAAATTTAGTTAAGTGATTTTCTACTAATATATAATTGCTCTGTTCTTTTAAGAACATTGAGCACTCTATTGTGTAGAATACTTTTTAAAGTTGTTTATATATATATATATATATATATATATATATATATATATATATATATATATATATATATATATATATATATATATATATATATATATATATATATATATATATATATATATATATATATATATATATATATATATATATATATATATATATTAATAACATAGGAAAAGTGTTTTTAAAATTAGTCTATAGGCATTTACCACCCTTTAATAAATAACATAAAATTTTTAATCGAAATACAATTAAAGTTAGCTACAGTTGCACAAAAAATATGGCAAGAATTATAAAAGGTCACAATGCTTTGTTAATGCTTTGTTAAAAAAAAAGAAATCCTAAATGAAAAAACTACCGAAAATTGTAATTGTTATCAAAAAAACATTTGTCCAATGAGTGGAAGTTGTTTATCAAAAAATGTGGTATATAAATGTGGTATATAAATATATATATATATATACAGTATTGTGAAAAAGTTAAGAACAACTAAATAAAAAAAAAATTTTTTTTCAAATAAATTTAATTAATTTTTATTCTATAGACAATAAAATAGTCTTTTTTTTTCAAACATATTAAATATAGCATGAGAAAAAAAAAAAATTTTTTTTTTTAAAGTTAGATAATAGAACCTATAGAAAATAAGGATTAAATATTATGTGTTAATTTTTTTTTATATTTTTTTTGTGAAAAAGTTAAGAACCACAAAGAATTTTTTGTGCTAAATGCGGCGGAAACGTCTTTTTAAATTTATTTTTCCCTTTATTTTAAAATATTCTTTTAATGACCTGAGTAATTACCAAAGAACCAATAAAAACATTTGAAGAAAATTAATTTTTTTAAATACTTTTAAAAAAAGTATTTAATTTCAAACAAAAAAAAATTCTTTCCTTTTGAAAAAATGAGCAGAAAAGCTATTACCTATGAAGATCGTGTAAAAGTGGTGCATTTTCACCAGGAAGGTAAATCCGCTCGCGAAATTGGAAGATTAGTAAAGCGATCACATAGTTCGGTGCTAACAATCATCAAAAGATTCAAAGAGACGAAATCTTACGTTGATCGCCATCGTTCTGGAAGACAGCGTTTGACGACACCCAATGATGATCGCCTTTTAATCAGGTTGGCAAAGAAAAATCGAACCATGCCGTCGCATGAATTAAGAAGGGAATGGAAGCTTTCAAATGGACGTCAAGTCTCGGCATCACTTGTGCGTAGGAAACTATTAGCTAACAATATGTTATGGATAAAAGCTGTTTTAAAACCGCGACTTACCAAACGACATATAAAAAAGCAAAAAGAATTTTGCCAAAGCGTCAAAGAATGGTCTAAACAAAATTAGAGGACAGTAATGTTCAGTGATGAGATGAATATCGAGGTTGATAACCGAAAAAACCGAATTATGATTCGCAGGAAGCCTTCAGAAAAATATAATCACGATTGTATCGTTCAAAGAACAAAACAAGGTAGCAGGTCGGTTGGAATATGGTGCTGCATGACATATTATGGTCTCGGTATGTTTAAATTATTTGATGGTTGACTCAACTCTACTTATTATGTCGATATTTTAAATAACAACTTGTTACCGTCAATTGATGCACTTGGGCAAAGATTTCCATTTATTTTTCAGCAAGACAATGCTCCATGTCACAGGGTTAAAATTGTCTCTGAATGGTTCAAAAGTAAAAATATTGAGCGTCTAACTTGGCCACCAAATAGCCCAAATCTAAATTGCATTGAAAATCTTTGGAGTTGGCTTGATAAAGAGATTGCCAAGAAAGCACCAAGGAGCCTTAAGGAGTTGCGCAATATTTTACCAGCAATACTTGGAAATGTTCCCAAACATATTTTAAAGAATTTAATAGACTTAATGCCAAATCGAATAAATGAGTGCTTAAAAATTCATGGTAGAATTACGCGGTATTAGGTGGTAAAAATTATCGTTTTTTTATTCTGTGGTTCTTAACTTTTTCATAATTTTTTTAAAATAAAAATTACCTATAAAACTTTAAATACATTTTTTATATTTGTTTAAAAGTTTTTATCACTATTATTATTTTTTATTATGTTTGTCTATTTTCTAAAACTTATTATTATTACTCTTTTTACCAGAAAAATATATTCGGTTAAAAAAAAATTTAAAAATAAAAATAAATTATGATTTGTTTTTTTTTGTGGTTCTTAACTTTTCACAATACTGTATATATACAAAATACACTAACATAATTTACATATATATATATATATATATATATATATATATATATATATATATATTATATATATATATATATATATATATATATATTATATATATATATATATATATATATATATATATATATATATATATATATATATATATATATATATATATATATATATGTATATATATATATATATATATATATTATATATATGGAGAGAGGAAACAAAATCCGGAAGTTTTTTTTCTGATAGTTCAATAAAATCATGTATATATATATATATATATATATATATAAATATATACATTTAACAATATAATTATATAGATATATGATATATCTATAGAACTATATCATATAGCTATAGATAGATATAGGATGATTACCATACTATTGACAAAAAATTTCTATAAAAACTTCTGCAAAACTTTTAAACCTAAATCATCATTTAGGTTTATAAGTTTCGCAGAAGCTTTTAGAGACTTTTTTTCAATAAAATTTACATATTATTTATCAAAAAAATAATATATATTAATAAAAATATATATTATATGGTAAAGACTATAGATGTATTCTAGATATTTTTTTTTTTTTTTTATATTTATATATTCGTCATTATTAATTTAAGTTGGTACAACACTTTACCGTGAAATATATGACTGGAGCAGTAGAAGACAATAGTCTTATCATCTTGCCCCATTTTTGTCGTTGACAAAATATAACAAAAATATAATTCAAATACAAATATAATAAAGTATTTATAATACATATAAATTTTTTTTTTTTTTTTTTTTTTTTTTTTACGATGAACATCATTAAATAACCAAGTAAGTAATATAATAAAATTTCAAGAAAAAGTGAAAATTTAAAATGAAAAAGGAAAAATTTTAAAAATAAGAGATTATTTCATTAATGTTAAGGTCTAGTAGCTGTTGTTTTACAACGCATTTAAAATGTTGGAATGAGTTTATCGTTTTTATTTTGTTTGTTAGAAATGAGTTCCGCAATTGGGGTCCTCTGCTAGATATTGAGAATTTAGATTGTCTTAAAGAGGTTTTCGGAATATAGTAGTTCTTGAAAGAGTATTTAGTTTGATATTTGTGATTGATAAGGCTAAAAAAGTTATGGAAGACTTCAGGGACCAGATCATTTTTGAGTTTAAACATGAACTGAAGAATGCAGTAGATATTTTGTTCATAGATATTAAGAACTCTCAGTTCCTTCATTAAATGTTTAGAATTGGCATTTCTATTTGCGTTTGTTAATATACGGCATGCTTGTTTCTGTTTTTTATATATTAAATCTAGCTTTGATTGGTAGGTACTAGCCCAGGCAATATTGCAGTAGTTAATATAGCTATGTATATATGCAAAATAAAAACTTTTAAGGCATGCATTATTTAAAATATATCTGGTTTTATGCATAATTCCAATGTTTTTAGATATTTTTTTTTTTAATATATTAATGTGGTCTTTCCAGCTAATATGTTCATCTAAGAATACCCCGAGGAATTTGACTGAGAACGCTCGATTTAGTCTAACTTTGTCTAATAGTATATCTGGAAGCTTTAATGGTAGTTTGTCTGAATTGTATGGTTTTGTGAAAAAGATGTAATTACTTTTCTCAATGTTGACAGAAAGTTTGTTTGGTCAGGGTTAGGGTTAGATATATTACTCTACTTAAAAAAAAAAATTCATTTATATTGACAAGGGCAATTATTACCATAATGGTAGATAATGGTGCTTGGAATAGTTCAAAAACGGGGGATATTATTCAAATTACCATTAATAAAATAAAAGTCCAACCCTATTAATTCACAAAAAAACTTTAAAAAAACTTATTTACATAATAAATAAATAGTAGCAGAACCTATTTTCATGTGAAGACAGATGAACTATATAAATTTACTGGTATTTAAACAAAATTGAATCAATAATAACTTAACAACTTTTTTAATTCAAAAGAAAATTTCGTCTTCACATAAATGAATATTCTGCATTCTTTTATGAAAAGAATAACACCAATAAATATTTACAGTTAGAGAAATAAGTATCCGAACAAAAGATTTTTTTATGGAAAATAAACTTTGTCAGGTTATTTCCGAGAAAAAAAACTTTATAAAAATATAAGAAATGATTATTCTGAAAGAAAATTTTATTACAAATTCAATATGCAAAAAAAAAATATCAATAATAATATTTAATTGATAAAAAATTAACATTTAAACTATGCATTTTTTAGGCATTAAATAAGTATCCGAACAAATTTTTAAAGATTAAGGCTCAAAAATTAACGTTTCTCCGAGTAATTATTTTTATGACTTTTTAATATTGAGTTGGACCGCCTTTAGCTTTTATGACTTCTGCAAGTCGACATGGCATCGATTCAACTAATTTCTTTGTCGTATCTGAGTCGATATCAGCCCAAACTTCTTGGAGCATGATTTTTAAATCTTCTTTTCTTTTTAGACATCGTTTGCCGCATTTTTTATCCAGAATACCCCAGAGACGTTCAATTGGATTGAGATCTGGACTTTCCGCAGGCCATTCAAGTAACTAAATTTGCTTTTGGATAAGAAACTCTTTTGCTTTCTTTGACGTATGTTTAGGGTCATTGTCTTGTTGGAAGATAAAACATTTTCCTAATCACAGTTTTTTAGTTGAAGCCAGAAGATTTTTATTGAGAATGTTAACATAAACCTCAGTGTCCATAATTCCATCAATAAACTCCAGTTTTCCTGTTTCGTTCCAAGCCATCGATCCCCATACCATAACATTGCCTCCAATAAATTTTACTGTGCCTCGAATACTACTGAGTGTGAATGCTTCCCTTTTTTTTTCCATACTTTTTGAGCTCCATCGGACTTCACAAGATTAAATTTTGACTCGTCCGTCCACAAAACTTTCCTCCAGAATGATACCGACTTATTTACATATTTTTTAGCAAATACAAGTCCTCGTTTTCGATGGATTTTTGAAAGGAATGGTTTCATGAGTGGAACTCTTGCTTTGAATCCACTTTCTTTCAATCGATTTCGAATAGCAAATGAGCTCACTTTTAACCCAAAATTTTTCTCAAGGATGCTTGACACTTTTGGTGCTGATAAAAAGCAGTTTTTTTGCACCATCTTGACAATTTGTCGATCTATTCGTGATGTTGTTTTACGCTTTGCTCCGAATCTGGGCTGATTTTGCACATCTCCAAACATATTATATTTTTTAATCAGATTGCTGATGGTTTCTAATGCCATTCCAGTGGCTTTATTTATCGACCTAAACGTTTTACCTTGCTTGAACAAGTCAATAACCAAATTGCGCTGAGCTTGGGACCATTCTTTGATTTTAACTCCCATACATGATGATATCAATGGTAAATCAAATGAATTTAAAAAAATATCAATCAATTAATAAAAATTACTCGTTGTAAAACAACAATATTTCTGAAACCATTGGCTTAAAAACTTTTTTTAATAATCAATTTCAATACTTCGTTTACAAAACAACATGTTCGGATAATTATTTTGAATATCATTGAAGTTTTAACACTCCTTCGGGAATCGTTAAATTTTAGCAACGCAAGTTACTTACCGTTGATTAATTTTTTGCAACATAAAACCGTAATTTAATTTGCTTTTAGATTAGTTATAAAAGAATTTATCAGAAACATATGTTTTTCTGAAATAACCTGACAAAGTTTATTTTTTACAATAAAATGTTTTGTTCGGATATTTATTTCTCTGACTGTATATATATAAATATATATATATATATATATATATATATATATATATATATATATATATATATATATATATATATATATATATATATATATATATATATATATGTATGTATATAAATATATATATATATATATGTCAAAATCAATAATACATATATATATATATATATATATATATATATATATATATATATATATATATATATATATATATATATATTGATTTATATATATATATATATATATATATATATATATATATATATATACATATATATATATATATATATATATATATATATATATATATATATATATATATATATATATATATATACATATATATATATATATATATATGTATATATATGTATATATATGTATTATTGATTTTGATGGGTAGGTTTTAGTTCTTCGGCTCCTACCTAAAATCTTTTTTTGTATTTTTTAGACGAAGTTTTTTAGAAACAAGCGATATCTTATTCTTCCGCAACAAAATATCATGTGACTAAATTCCCTAATAAAATCAAAATATATTTATAAGAAATGTGAGTTATTTACAAAATTTAAATTTTATGGAAAAAAAATTTTAATTTATTAAAATTTAGCAAAAAAACATACTTTATTACATATTTTAATAATAATCTGAACAATAATAATAACACCAGGAAGGGAATAACAAAAATCAATAATATTACATCTTTCACACTCAATAGTTTTTTAAACTTAAATTGAAAGAAATTCTTATAACTGATCACACTGCTATAGCTAATATATTTGATAGTTTTTTAGCACTATATATAACAAACTACTTAACAAAGCCATACCCTCTTAACGCATACTTAGTGAATTTCTTAAAATTCTATATCCTAAGTCGTTTTTTATTAATCCTGTAACGAAAACTGAAACATCTGGTCTCTTTACAAACACGCTCAAAACTGAAAAAAGTCTTCATCCTAATTGCGTACCTACATTCCTCCTTAAACTAGTCCCACACATTTTTTCAAGGCCTCTCTGTTCTGTTATAAATAACTCGTTTAAAAGTGGCATTTTCCCAGATGTTTTTAAAGTTGCCAAAGTACATCCAAAATTTAAGAAAGGCTCTTTACTAGATTTCACCAATTACCGATCCATTTTCCTGCTTTCTATTATAAGTAAACTCTTTGAGAAGGCAATGCATAATAAGCTCCATACTTTATTTGAAAAACTTAAATGCTTTTACACCCATCAGTATAGATTTTGTGCCAATCACTCCACAATTCATGTACTCGTTTAAATGACTGAACTGATTAGAAAAGCAATCGATGATAAACATTTTGCATGTGTTGTAATTGTCGATTTAGAGAAAGCGTTTCATACAGTAGATTATTTAATTTTGTTAAAAAAGTTAGAATATTATGGGATCAGAGGCGTACCCCTTAAATGTTTTACTACATATTTTAACAAAAGAACTAATAAATTCTTTTGTTTAAATATGTAGTAAACCATTGATAAACCCCTCATTGATAAATCCCTTAAAAAAATATACAAACACATTACCCTGATCTTGCCAATCTAATTCAATGGCTTTGCTTTAACAAACTTTTTTTTTTCTAAACTCTAAAATAACTAAACTCATTACCTTTCAATCAAATAAAACAAAAATCTATGAACATATAAAATTTTAGATTGTCAGAAGTGTCAAAAAAATTGAACCTGTTAACTCAATTAAATGTCTTGGTATAAAAATTGATTCAAATCTTTTCCTTTTATTCCACTGTAGAACCTTTGAAATGAAACTGAGTAGATTGTTGGGCAAAATTCGCCACTATGTTAATCTTAAGACACTTTTGAACAAATACCCTGCTATTATTGGCCTACATCTTAGTTATGCACGTAACGTTTTGGGCAGTCCCATTAACAAGCTCTTATTAGGTTATTCCACCTCCAAAACAAGGCTTTAAAAATTATCTATTTATTATAAATTTATTCGTTATGTGCTCGACTTAACTTCTAAAGTATTGAAACGATGTGACTATGTTCATCATTTAACCTGTCAATTTGTCTGAAACCACCAACCCAATAACCTACCTATAACTTTCATCAGTTTCTTTTCCAAAAGTACCCACACTCGTTATCACCTTCATTCAAATAGTAAAATTTAAATAATATATAAATTTTTGAAGCACATAAATAAAAATAAATATTGGCTAGGCAAGAAGAAGACTAATTCAGCCTTATCACCAAGCCCTATTCTCACGTATTTAGAAAAACCGTAATATTTAAATATTTATAGTTAACAAACTATTAATTAAAAAAAATTTAAATATAGAAGTAAAATAGCTAACAATTCGTTGTCTTATAAAGAAAAATTTAAAAAATAAAAATTATAAGAAAGAGAAAGATCAAGTAAATAAGAAAACATAAATAAGATATTATCATTTACTTAAAACTTAAAAATTTAAAATAAGATTTAAAAATAAAAAGTAAACAAGTTAATATACACCATAAAATAAACATAAATAAATTAGTCTACTTCATAGAAATAACGTTTAAATTAGCAAATCCCATAATACTATAATTAAGGTAACAAAAAATAAAAAAAATAAAAAATGTTGATACACTCAATGACATAATTTTTGTACTAATTATTTTTTGTACTTGAGTTTTAATTTAAAAAAACATTTAAAATCGGATATATTAAATACCATAAGCAGGAATACCTGTTTTGATTCATTTTTAAACTGCTCTATACTAGTTTTATGTGTATTTACAATTTTGCGAAACATTTTCCACAAGTAAGGTCCACGATAAAGAACTGAATATGAAGTTAGTTTTGAATTATATTTTGGGACAACAAAGTTGTTACTTGAAAATTTTGTTAGATATTTATGAACTATATTTTCAAAACAGGATTAAAATATGTTAGGAGATAATCCTATATTTGTTTTATACATGAACATTAAAATTTGGTGTAAGTTGGTTTTATATATATTTATTGCTCCAAGTATACGCAGAAGAGGCTCACAAGGTAGAGTTCTATTAGCTCCAAAAATTATTCTGCACTCGTGTTTTTGTTTATAGTACCATTATTTTAATTTTGAATGGTTTGTACTTGCCTATGCAATATTGTAATAAATTAAATAACAATGAATAAAAGAGAAATATAAAGTTTTTAAAGAACTACTGCTTAAAAATGGTTTAGCCTTTTATATATCATTGCTAAATTTTTTGATATTTTATTTTCAATACTTTTTATATGTAAACTCCAACGTAAATGTTTATCTAAGATTACGCCTAGAAAGTTTACTGAGTTTTTTCATTTAATGTCAGTGTTATTGATTATTAGCTTAGGCAGTTTGATGAGAAAGTTTTTGATTTATTCGCTTTGTGGAACAAAATAAATTTGGTTTTATCCAACATTTAGAGAAAGTTCATTACTTTTGAACCAGTCATTAACTTTCAATAATTGTTCGTTTGTTGTTTCAAATAGTTTATTAACATCACTGTGGGAATAAAAAAAATTGGAGTCATCTGCAAAAAGAACACAATATAATAGGTCTGTTGCTAAATTTAAATCATTAATATACACTAGGAACAAAAGTGATCCTAAATTAGAGCCCTGGGGAATCCCACAAGTTACGGCAGTCGGAAATGTTTGTTTTTGTTCATTAACTATAAATTGTTTTCTATTGTTCAAATAACTATTGAACCAAAGTAAATTGTTATTTTTTACACCATAGTGTTCAAGTATTTTTATGAGCATATTAAGTTTAACGGTATCGAAAGCTTTTGACAGATCAATGAAAACTCTTATGGTAAAGTAGTTACTACTGAATGCACTAGATATATGATTTATTAGTTTAATCACTGCACGGTCCGTTGAATTTTTTTTTGAAACCAGGTTGTTATGAATACAGCATGTCGTTTTCTGATAAGTGATTAAAACGGCTATTGTACATTATTTTCTCAAGTATGATAGAAAAACAAGGTAAAACAGATATTGGCCTATAATTAGAGATATTTGAGTCATCTCTATCTACTTTAATATCGGCGTGATTCGTGCAGTTTTTAGCTTCTCAGGGACAATACCTGTTTTAAATGAAAGATTAAATATAAGAAATAACGAGGGTTCTATTATATTATATACTAATTTCCAACATTAACGTTAATTTTATCAAATCCAGCACTATTGTTAGTTTTAAGGTAAAAAAAGGCGATTTAATTTGTTTTAAATTAGGTTCATCCCTAAGTTTATCGTAACTTTTTAAATGAGATTCAAATGGTGTTGAGTTAAGAATTTTTAATGCCAAATTTGGACCAATATCAGTAAAGAAGCAGTTTAGTTTTTCGGCAATAGTTGATTTATCAAAAATGTGTTTTCATCAATTGTTTTTTTTTTTTGAAATTTTCTGACATTATTATTTTTTCTTATTATTTCTTTAATTACACTCCATGTTTTTTTTTGTGTTTCCGGTGGCTTTACTTAATAGGTTTGCATAATAAAGCTTTTTTGAGTTCCTTTTTGTTTTTTCAAATATATTTTTTTAATTTTTATAGGTCACTTTGTTTTTATAAGTTTTTTTTTTCAAGTAGTTATCATATAACTTTTATATTCTTTTTGAAGATTTTAGTTACCCGTTAGACATCCATGGAGTTAAAACAGTTTTGGTTTTTACAATATTTTTCTTTCAGGAAATGCTTGATCATATTGTTGGCAGAATTGATTTAAAAATAGATCATATGCGTTGTTAACGTCATGTGACTGCAATACCAAATTCAAATCAACGTTGTTTTTTAAAAGATTTTGAAAGTTTTTTACCAAGTTTTCATTGATCTGTCCCCTAAATATAATGGATTGAGAAGGAATACTGTTAAATAATATATTGTAAATAACTTGAAATGTTGGGAAATGATCCGATAAGTCACTATTGATTATGCCTGTGAAAAGACGGTTATTAAGATGGTTATTATTTATTATATTATCAAGAAGTGTAGAAGAGTTATTAGTCACTCTCGTTGGCTTGTTTATTGACGGAATTATATTATTTTGAAGAAGAGTATTTAAAAAATTGTTAACATTTTTATTGGAAGAATGGTTTATTAGGTCTATGTTAAAGTCCCCAACTAAGTAGGCATGACTTCGGGTTTTCTTTATATTTGTTAAGAATGGTTTAAAATGAGTTTGAAATTTTTTTAAGCTGGTAGATGAAGGTCTATATGTGGCATTTATAATTATTTTTTTTTATGGTTTTATTAATTCAACGCATAATGCCTCACAATCTTTTTCATCTATAAATTACAAAGCATTAAAACTTGAAACAACCTACCTTATGAACTATTCTCTACCTTTAAAACAAGTTTTTTCTACTTTTTATTAAAAAAGTATAATTTATGTTTATAATTTCTATAGCCAATTTTTGTTGTCTTTAATATTGTTCTTTTTTTTAGTTTCTATTAAAAATTTTGTTGACATTACTATTGCTTATTGCTATTTTTATAAATATTTACATTACTATTATTAACTACATTTAAAAACTATTACAAATGTTAATATTGTTGTTATTAATATTATTATTATTATTAGTAATTGTTGTTATTATTATTATTGTTATTATTATTAACATCTTTATTTTTACGTTGCAAAGTTTATTATTATTATTATATATTGTGAAAATTAGTATAAGAAAATTATATTTATTTTACTTAGATATTATTAACATTTTTTTTTAATTTTTTTTTATTTACTTATTTTTTTCGCCGTTTAATAACTTCTACAATTTACAAGGTTTATAAATAAATAAAAAAACTGGCGGGGCAAGTAGAAGACATTATTTTGTCTTATCACCGAGCCCCAATCGTATTTACAATAGCCGGATAATATATTGATACTTTACAAATTATTTATTAAAAATTATAAATGTAAAAATAAATAACAATTAGTTTAAGAAATACTTCAAGAACAATATTCATGTTAAGAGTAATAATCAAGTAAACAAGAAAAACTGAAAGAAAAGTAAAAAAGAAAAAAGAAAAATAAATTAATTAATTAAAGAGCACGTATTTTCAAGAGCCACACTATATACGTATATTATACAAGGTATTTGTTGAAAAATATGAAAATAAAATTTATAACAATTTCGTAATAAAGTAATAATTAAATAAAGAACAAAAAATTCAAAATAAAAGAGTACTTAATTTAAAAAAACCTTCTTATATATGTACATTTTTTGACCAATTTAATTAAAAGTAAAATAAATAACAACTCATTAATAGTTAAGAGGAAACACCATAACTGAAATAATGAAAAAACAAACAAACAAAAATTGATAAACTCTGAGGCATATTTTATATAATTGAATTTTAGTTTAAAAGAGGCATTTAAAATCGGATATATTAAAATCCATAAGTAATAACACCTGCTTCGATTCTTTTTTAAACTGATGTATACTAACTTTTTTCGTATTTGCAATATTAGGAAACTTTTTCCACAAATAGGGTCCACGATATGGAATTGAACATGTAATTTGTTTTGAATTTTATTTAGGGACAATGTAGCTATTATTTGAAAATTTTGTCGGATATTTATGCTCTACTTTTTGAAATAAGGACTGAAATATTTTAGGAGATTTTTTTCCCATTTTTGTTTTATACATAAACATTAAAACTTGATGTAAGTTTATTCTATAAACATTTAATGCGCCCAGTTCACGCAGAAGAGGCTCGCATGGTACAATTTTATCAGCTCCAAATAATATTCTGCAGGCATGTTTTTGTTTACTGTACAATTTTGTTAATTTTGTATGATTTGTATTTGCCTATGCAATATTACAATAAATCAAATGACAATGAATGAAAGAAAAACATAAACTTTTTAAAGATTTATTATTTAGAATTAGTTTAGCCCTATATATCATGGCAACATTTTTTGATAATTTTTACTCAATGCTTTTTATATATCACTCCAACGTAAATGTTCATCTAATATTACGCCCAAAAAGTTAACTGAAGTTTCTCTTTAAATGTTAACGTTATTGATTATTGATTATTATTAACAGTAGCAAGTTTTACTTTATATAAATAAATTTACTGTTTACAAATATCCTTGAATGTAAAATCTTAGTTCAGAAATAAATGATTGATTGATTATTTATCATTCCGTAGTGATCAACTGTATTAAATGCTTTTGATAAGTCAAAAAAGAATCCTGGAGGAAGTAATTATTTTTAAATCCTTTAATAGTTTGTACTATTATTTCAATTATTGCGCGTTTAGTTGAATGATTTTACTAAAAACCAAACCGATTTGGCGGATAAATATTTTTTATATCAAAATGGTTGTAGATATTATTAAAAAACACCCGTTCAAACATTTTGAAAATACAGAAAATACCATAGCAGGTCCTTAATTAGATATTTTATCTATAATATGATTACTGCAGTTAAAGTTTAACGTTTAACGTTGTTTCAATAGTTACTATGCTTTGAAAGAGCGCACTCTCAAAATACACGCGGTCATTGGAGAAAGATTTCTTGAGCGAGTAAAAATTTCTTCCTTTTAAAATTAAATTGAATTTAATTACATTGTTTACATTTTGTTTGCTTTAGTTTTTCTTTTAGCTCTATTTTTATTATCAGTTTTGTTTTCATTGCGCTTATATTTTATTTTTTAGAAGGAAAATAAGGGTAGGGATGAGGCCAAATTATTTTTTGTGTAACAAAAAAGTTATCCTATGCTATTTCCATAAAATCGGTTATTAATACTTTGAAATTTATGTGATGCTATTAACTATTTTTGTTCTTTTTTAGAAAATTTAGAAAAAAAAAATTTTTAATTTGTGCCAACATTGACATGACATGCCTCATGTTATTAAATGTAAAGGTTAAATTTAGTTATGAAGATAACAGTTCTTATAAAAAAAAAAAAAAAATAAAGCTATAGAGTTTTGTTTGTATATAAATATTTTGTTAACTTTAAATCTATTTAAATTTTCTAGGGTCATTTTTTAAATTTTTGTATGCATGTGTTTACTGTTTGCATATATGCTTTTTTGATTATTGTGTGTATGTGGTAATACGTGCTTTATAGTTGTTTTATCATTGTGTTTTTATAATTATGTAAAGTGTTTTTTTTATTGTTTATGTATTTGTTAATATGTGTTAAAACGTTTTATAAATGTGTTTAAACATGTTTATATAAGACTAAATATATATATTGTGTTTATAGTTGGTACATAAGTTTATATTATGTTGTTTCCAAGTTTCCAAAGTGCTGTGATTTGGTAAACGTTTAGAGTAAGATTTGTTGACCTTACCAGCCATGTGATGTACTTAAAGCAGAGGGTTACACGCCAGTGTTAAATGTCAAACTGCTACTGCTTCAGGTTTAAGTGTTTTTAAGCCTTTGTTATTAATTATTCTGAAAATACATAATAATGTATTTTAATAATATTTTGCTTAATGTTGTTACTTATGATCTGTTATATATGAATGTTACGTTATATATGAATGTTAAGTTATGTTATATGCATATTAAATTAACTTATGGTGTGTGCTATTGTTGTGTGTTGTTTTTGTGATGTTGTTTTCTTTTGAGTTGATAGATATTTGGCTTACCTTCACGTTGGTGTCTATTGTTAAAAATAATAAATTGGTAATTTCATTATTAAGAATCGCTGCTTTTAATCATTCACTAAAAGCTAAGACAAATTGTTTTGCCATTTATGCATTTTTTTTTATCTCATTTTAATTTTCCGTTGTTAGTGCTGTTTACTCCATAATTTTGCTCTAAATATTTTGGAATCATGATGTACCAGCATAAATTAGTTTCTAAAAGCTAACATGAAATAATATTTAACAACTACTACTTGAGCAAATCACAATAGCTTTTCTTTATAAGGTACATTGATTTTCATTTTTGTATGTAATGTTTTTCTTATTTATTTTACTTATTCGTTTCAATTTTTATTTTAGATTTTTCAGATGATGAATTTATGTGGTAATGAAGAACCAAATATTGTAAAGTTTTGTGAATTTTTTATAAACGTTCATTAATAGATTTTTTAAAGAAATAATATTGAAGTTTATAAAAAGGGTTTACAAAGTTTTTTTTTAATTTTTCTGTGTTTGCAGTATGTTTATTAATAAAATTGCAGATTTTTAATAGTTTTTTTATTATTATTTGCTAAGTGAATTTTTATCAAACATCTTCTAGCTGATATATACTATTTTAAAATCATAAGATTATTTAATAATTTATTTTAAATCACAGTTTGTTATATATAAAAATAATTTACGTGTGCTATTTAGAGTAAAAAAAATATATAGGAAAGACCACTATCTTCGAGATTCGTTTAAGATTTTTTGTTACTACTTTCAATTTATTTAAAAAATTTATTTAAAAGAAACTATCCAGCTGGAAATGTCAATCTGAGTTTTTTTAAATATATTAGAAATCATAATGCCTGTCTTTCTTTTACTTTATTTAAAGCTAATGTAGTTTAACCCATTAATCATGGACCGCCATGTTTTAGAATATGTGATCAAGTTTTTCATCGTATTCGTAATCTTAGCCAAATCAAGATGTTTTTTTTTTTATTTTTTTTTTTTAAGTTTACAATTATTAATCGTAATATAACAATATAACAATACATAAACTTGTTATCTGAAAGAAGATCCAAAAGATCTTGTCGTCAGAACCATATAAAATATATCAAACGTGTATATATAATATAATAAAAATACAATTGATTTAGTAATTATTAACAATGTAGTATAAACAAAAACAGAAAATAATTTTACATTTCAAAAATATTTATATATATTGTCAGTAGAAAGAATAAAGTTTTTTAATTTCCTTTTAAAAACAGAAAACGAAATTGACAAATCAAAATTTGGAACAACAATTTTGTACCATAAATACGGTGCTCGATAGTTTATGCAAAATTGATTAAACTTTGTTTGACAAAAGGGTTCAATTATTAAATTATTATTTCGTAAAGTATATTTGTTTATAGCTTTATGGGTAAAAAGATCTTTAAAAATGAACAATGGTTGTTCACTTTTACAACGAAATAAAACATAAATTATTATAGACATAAAACATAAAACATTATAGACATTGAGTTCGTAAACGTTAAGTGCTTTAACGTTTTGAAACAAAATATTAGAATGAGAAAAACGATTTTCAAAACATATTAAACGCATTGCGTGTTTCTGACGATGGTAGAGATTTCGTAACTTACTTTTAGAGGTACTTCCCCAAACAATATTGGCATAATTTATATAGCTATGTATAAATGAGTAGTAGAGTTGAATTAAATTTTGTTTATTTAGACAGTATCTGACCTTATATTGAATTCCAATACTTTTGGCCAATTTAGTAGAAATAAAGTTGATATGATACTTCCATGTAATATTTTCATCAATGTAAATGCCTAAAAATCTTGTGACCGACTCCTTTTTTATTTCAATTTTATCAATGAAAAGTTTAGGTAAATTATTTGGTAAAAAACGCCTTTTTACGAGGGCGTGGAAAAGGATCCATTTTGTTTTGTCAATGTTTAAAGTTAACTTGTTGCACTTAAACCAGTAGGAGATGTGATTGAGTTCTTTATTCATATTTAAAAAAAGCTCATAAATGTCACTGTTTGACAGAAATAAATTAGTATTATCCGCAAAAATGATACTCATAAGGTTAGAAGCTTTATTTAAATCATTTCTATAGACTAAAAACAAAAGTGGGCCTTGAATAGAACCCTGTGGAACACCACATTTTATGTCACTTAATTTTTCATTTTGAAAATAATCTCCATAGAAAACAAATTGTTTTCTATTTGTCAAACAACTTTTATACCATTTTATTAATTTGCCATTAATTCCATAAAATTTGAGTTTCTTAAGTAGAATTTTGTGATCGACCGTGTCGAATGCTTTTGATAGGTCAATGCAAATACCTACTGTATATTGTGATCTACCAAATGATTTGGAAATTTCACGAATGAACTGTGTAATGGCTTGTTCAGTTAAACAAGTTTTTTTAAAACCGAATTGATTTTTATATAGAAGTTTATTTAGATTAAGGTAATTTCATAACAACTTGGTTTAAAATTTTCGAGAAGGTTGAAAGAACTGAGATAGGGCGATAATTACTAATATTTGATTTTTTTCCGTCTTTGTAAATTGGAGTAACTTTAGCTATTTTTAATTGGTCGGGGAATACACCTTGCTGTATAGATGGCCTGAACACTTTATAAAGAATACATTTTAAATTTTCAAAGCCATCTATGATTATGTTGCCATTTATTTCGTCCGCACCTGTAGCTTTGTTTCTTTTAAGAGATTTGTAAGCTCTCCCAAACTCATCAAAAGATAAGTCAGAAATTAAATTATCTATAAAAAGCGAATTTTTCATAGGCTCTAGGAAATCACTAAAAGATTTTCCGTAATAGGAATCTTATTTGCCAATTTAGTTCCTATATCAATAAAATATTTATTAAACTCGTTTGCAATTTCGTTTGGTTCATATATATTTGTTTTATTTATTTTAATTTCTTTAGGAAGGTAGTTTGAATTTGTTTTTTGTTTTCCTGTTATTTCTTTCAACGTTCTCCAAGTATTTTTTGAGTCGTTTTTTAATTTACTAATTAAATTTGAATAATAATTGTTTTTAAGTTTTTTACGAATTTTTTCAAATAGATGTTGGTAATTTTTATATTTTTATTGGTTTTCATCTGATTTTGTATTTAAATATTTTATATATAGTTTCTGTTTGATTTTAGAGGATTTTCTAAGTCCTTTGGTAATCCATGGACTATTCAAGGTTTTTTTTTTGTTATTTTTTCACAAAGTGGAAAGTTTGCATTGTATATTGAGAAAAAAGTATCAAAGAACTTATTATATATTGTACTTGCGTCATCACTAAAGTTAATATGTTTCCATTGCAGAAGTGACAATTGATATTGAAAGGATTTTTTATTGTTTTTGTTGAAGACACGTTTTTTTATTATATTTTGTCTTTTGGGGCTATTAGAGGATACAGTATGAATTGTAAGAAAAATGGGGAAATGATCGGATATGTCGATTTTTATAATTCCTTTTTGTAATTTCTTATTATAAATATCTGTTGTAAAAATATTATCAATCAACGTCGTTGAAGTTTTGATTATTCTAGTAAGGCAATTAATTATAGGAAGAGCTCCTGCCATTATTATTTTATCATAAAAACTTTTTACTT
Source organism: Hydra vulgaris (assembly GCF_038396675.1). NCBI lineage: Eukaryota > Metazoa > Cnidaria > Hydrozoa > Anthoathecata > Hydridae > Hydra > Hydra vulgaris. Next base: position 41,021,313 of record NC_088926.1, read on the forward strand.
TTTTATCTTTACTATAAATTAGACAGTTCATGTTGCAATCTCCAGTTATAAAAGTAATTTTGTTTACTTTGCTACCTTTGTGAATGATATTACGCTTTAAAAAGAAACTAAGATTTTCAGACGCACCATCTGGTGGTCTATAACAGCAGCTTAATAGAATACTTTTTTTTTATTGTTTAAAATTTCAATAGTTACGATACTTTATCACCGTCAGAAACGCACTTATCATTCCTAATGTGATATACAATGTGTTCCTTAACGTAAATCAGAACTCCTCCACCCCGTTTATTTGTTTGTCTTTCTAACAAAATTGTTTCAAACCTGGAAGATGGAAAATAGAATTGTTTTTAAACTCATTCGAAGAAATCCATGTTTCTGTTAAGCAAAGTATATTAAAAATATTTTCAGTTTAATCTAAAAAATCCCAAAACTTTTCAAAATTTTTATTTAGACTTCTAATATTAATGTGAAGGATTCTGATTTTTTGATTATCAGTGCCGTTTTTGTTAAGAATTCTTTTAACTTATTGGGATAAAGATAAGAACAACGTGTGTTTACATCATTTAAAAAGTTGACATCTGGATCTGAATTAAGATCTGATTTTAAGTATTTGTCATAAAAATTAAAAGTAAAGGATTCGGAGTCATCCATTTTTGTTTTTAAATTTGATTATAGAAAATTAAAAGAATTCCTTTATAAATATAGGTCACGCGTAATTAATTTATTGTAAGTTACTTTAGCAAACTTACCTTTCGCTCGCAATTCCTTTGCTTCTTTGAAAAGCTTTCTTCGTAAATTTATTGTAAAATTGCTAAAGTCTTCGTTAACGTACAACCGCTCGTTCCAAAGCTTCAACGTCGTATATTTGTTTAAGACTAGGACTTTGTCTTTGTAGTTTTGAAATCGAACAACTATTGATCTGTTTTTTCCTGTTTCTTTTCCAACTCGATGGGCTCTATCTATTAAAATATTTGCTTGTATATTAAGCTTCGTATTGAGGAATTCTTTGATTTTTTGTTCACTTTCTTCCCAAGTTTCATTAGCTTTATCTTCAATCCCAACAAATCTCAAGTTGTTTCTACGGCTTCTGTCTTCTAGTTCTGCTATTTTCTCGTCTATGTTATTGTTTCCATTTTCAATATAACTTATATCTGGTGATTTTTCGACTCTGTTTTTTTAATTCTGTAAGTTAAATTATTATTTTATCATAGCTTTTGCTTATAAATTCAACAGCTTTCTGTTCCTCAGATAATTCTTTTTTTAACGTAAAGTTTTCATCTTTTAAGTAATTAAATTTAATTTCCATTTTTCCTATCCAATTTTTAAAAATTTTCATCATAGTATTCTCATGATTTTCAAGGATTTTTTTAAGTTGTGCTGGTGTAAAGTTTTTCGCCATTATTATATGTTTTTTAAAACGCTCTTAAAAACACGTCCGTTTGCGGTGAAATTTGCGTTGAAAAAAAGTAATATATCCCACCAAAATTAACTGTACATTTATGATCCACTTGCAGCAGTAAATTTTAGAATGCAAAAATATGGTTATTATCTTTGCTTGAATGATTTAATGTTTCGATTGCAAACTATTATTAGTGAAGAGAACCCATTTGCTCTTACATTTAAAAACATGGCTGAAGTGGAAGATGAAGAAATTCATCAAGCAGTTATGGAAGGTCTCTCAGTGTCAGTTGTAAAAATGTTTTTACTTGAAGGGCTAGACAGACGTCGCTTTAATCTCCCTTCACGTATTGAAGTTGTATTTGTATTGTACTGTTGTAACTTCAAGGACTTTAGTTTTATTTTATTTTTTCTTCTCGGAGAGTTGGTACAAAAACTAAGTATAGGTTATATCATTAGTATAGTTAAATAAATGAAGCATACTGTACTTCAGTAGTATATCTGTACCTCAGTTGTCAAATCTAGTTATATCTGTACCTCAGTAGTCAAAGATCGGTTGTCACATTTTAGAAATTGTTCAGGAGTAAGGAAATAGTAAAATAATTAATCTTTGTTGGCTTATTCTTGATGGTTTAATGTATGTAATTTTTTTCGTGTTTTTTTTAATTTGTCTAAAGGCACATTAAATATAGTTTTGACAAAAAAATAAATAAAAAATTAAATAAAAAAAATAAAAAGTCATTTCTGGAAAACAAACGCTTTACCTTTGAACATTGTGGGGACACAAGACCTTTAAATTGACCTAAATTTGTTTCAGATTTTCGTAAGACAACAGACTTTATACCTCTGTAGATAATGAAAAAACTAAAAAGGTTACATACATAACTTATTTTCAGAAAAAAACTGGACAACCGACGTTTGTCTTTTGAGGTACAGATATTAGGATTTAAAGTTTATTTTAGTGTATAGTTTTGGTTTATTTTATAGTTTTTTATAGTATATTTTTAGTTAGTTTTTGCTTCAGTTATCTTTTTTCTTACTTTAGAAAACTTTATGGAGGAAATGAGGGGCATAAGTAAACAAATTATGATTATATATTTATTTGTAAATATAATTATATCGATTATTCTGAGGTATTTTTTTTTATCCTCAGTGTGTGGTAGAAGCATAACTGATAGAACTGTGTTTTATATTTTACATATTTTGTATGGAGAAATATGTGCAATAGGTGAAAGAATTGTTTAATAAATATGACTTTTTTAAACTCTTCGCGTTTTACTGATACTTTTATTAAAATAAACTTTTTTGCATTTTTAACCCTTTTTAATTTACTCTTTCTTTAAAAAAAATATTTTTAGAATCGTGTTTAGTTATTTTGTAATTTTAGATTCGTTAAGATTTGAGCACTACAAAAACTATCACTTCCAACACCCAGGGCCTTCTCGGAGAAATCCGTCAATAAGTGGTGTAGTAATGGCGGTTTGGTGAGCCCTCCAACAAATGTCTTCTTTAAGTGAAGATATTTATAATTTTTTGTTGCTGCTCTTTCTTCGGTAATTTTTTTTTTAATTTTTATTAATTTTTAATTTTTTTTTTTTTAATTTTTACTTTTTTTTTTAATAATATATTATGTTGTATATTTGTTTTGTTTTGGTCTTTTTTTAATTAAAATCTTAATTTGTCATATCACCAATTAAACTTAAATATAGTTAAATTGACTAATTATCCAATTTTCATAATATAATGATGGTACATTCTATTGTTAAATATAATTAGTTGGTAGTTTAATTTATTGAACTTACTGCTTTTAAAATTTACTGTAAGTCAGGACAATATATCTAGCTATATAAATGCAATTTATTTATATCTCAATTTAACTTTTTATCTTTAATGTTTATAGATTGGCGTCTTGAAGCATATGTTATTTTGTTTGTTAATTAAAATATTTTAAATCTATTGCGATGTCTTTTAAATTAAACTAAAGTTTACTAAAAGCCAACATGAAATAACGTCATTAAACAACACCGACAAGCTGCATCATGACAACCACTGAAATATGACAACAGGTTACTGAAAGCAGGTAAATTGTTTTCCTGTTTTTTTTTTTTTTTCTTTTATGTTTTCTCATCTTTTACAATTTTTATTTTAGGTTTGTCATATGACGCATTAATGCAAATGAGAGATCAAAGTTTACATATTTTTTAAAATTTGTTATACACTTGTTTGATTGTAAATTAAATTTTTTTTGTTTGAAACGTATTTGTACTGAATTGCTTAGTTATTTTTAATAAATTTATTTAGTTGTGTTCATTTAACGTTTTTAAGACAGTTGTGTTTTTTAAAGGAAAATGATTCAAGGGGTTACCAAAAAATTTTTAACTCCTGTAGAATTTAAATTAACTTTATATTAATCTTAATAATTAACGAAAGTTAATGTTTTAAAAAAAATAGCAACTTAGAACAGTTTAGTTTTAGCTTTTCCTCAATTTAAAGCATGATGTGGTGTTATTAATTTGTGTCAGTAACTAAAAAATTGTGTTGAACTTAGGAATGTCGAGGAAAATGATTCTGCCTCACACTGATATGACCTATGTTAGTTGTAAATTACTCACATAATGTTAAATAATTGATGAATTATTTTACCTCCTCATACTTTTTATGTCAATTTTACAGATGGTTTAATTTCTTTAGTTTTAAAGTCTTTTTCTAAAAGGGTATTAGTTAAGGTTTCGCAATTTTAAAATGTGAAAAATAGCCACTATAAATTAATTACGCAACAGACCAATCGTAACATGTATTACGTGTTGCTTTCTGCTAGTATTGATGATTAGTTTTGTAAATTGGACATACTTTTGCCAACTTTGTCCAAAAGTATGTCCAAGTGCTTTAGGAAAAGTTCATTTATTTATTGAAAATTTTATATTATGGAGCAAAGGTCTGGAGATGTAGTATTTTTTTTGAAATAACTATATGGCTAGGAATATTATTGAAGTCAGGTGATTTATTCTTTCTTAAAAAAGATAAAGATATTTCATACTCTTTACAAGAAAAATCGCGATCTTGCAGTTTTGCGCCAAAAGAGATCTTTTGGTCGAGAACCTTCTTGAATTCAATTTGTATTGAACCATAAAATATTATTTTCTCGAACAGGAAAACTGTTTAAACTACCAATGATCATGGTTTAGATATACAATACAGTTACGATTCATAATTTAAAAAAGATAATGATATAAAAGGAACAAAATAAAAACTGGCAAGGGTATTTTTACAATGGTCTAAGAAGTATTTTCTTTTTCCCTCCATTTTCTTGATCATCATTACTTATTCCACTTACTTAGCCGTACATCTGTTATTTTCTGAATGAAGTTAAGGCATTTTTGGCACGTTGTTTGATTTTTCTCGCCTTCTTTTCTTCAAAAAACATTGCTCTTCTAAGAAGATAATATTCTTATTCGACTAAAACATTGACTCAAGTGGGCAAAGACCTTTTATTACAAAAAATTGCCGCAATTAATAAAACGTCTTAACAACATTGACAAGAAACCTTTGATGCATATACGAACTATGCCTTTGGTGACAAGCGGGTCTTCACACTTAATGACTTAAAATAAAGTACTCAATAAAAATTGTGAGGCCCACGTTTGAACGAACGCTGAGGTCAGAAGGTCCGACTAACAAACTGAGATAAGGGCTATATAAAGAAATATATGGTTGCCGAGGTCTGGCAATAGTTTTTAGGTCCCTCTTCCCTAATATCATAAAACACCGATGAATAAAGGCCCAGGATTATTCAAAAGATATTATTTCGGATCCTTACCAAACGTACGTTTTTGGCACTTTGCCTATATGTATAAAACTAGTATGAGTGATTGTTGAATACTGTTTTGAAATACGCGCTTCTTCCACACAATTTTTTGCAAATTATCAGTTCCAATGGTTTCATGGAACCAGTTCCGTGGGTCAAAGCTGCAACCTTTAAACTGTATAACAGTCACTTTTAGAAACGAGGACCATACTAGTACTGAAAACTATAAAAAATGATGAATGAAAGCAACATAAAATGACTTATGCTATTGAATGCCTAGTTTTACAACCGATTTGTTCAACTTTACTTTCTATTTCAGTTATTTGTTGCAGCCTTCGCTTATAATTACCATAAAATATTACACCTAAAAAATTACACCAGAAGTTTGTACTATTATTATTTTAATGCTCTTTGTATAATTCTTTGTATATCTTTGAAGTGCATTGTTGTACATTTTTGGACAATAATATTAACATCCTACATTACGCCCATTTTTATTATTCATTTAAATATCTCTGTAGACTCGATGTACTTTCTGTTGCGTTAGTTCGCTAACGCAGCAGCCAGTTGGTTTCTTGATATTATATATATAAAGAGAAAGCGCCCTTTACGCTCTCTCTCTCTCTCTCTCTCTCTCTTTTGCGTTTCATATTATTCAACGTGTGACTTGGCGTATGCACTTGGCGCGATCCAAAATTTTATTGTATAAAGCGAGTTGTATCTGCAAGAATTATATTATAAAGTAATCTTATCTACGTAATTTAATACTAGAGTCCCTTCTAAACTCTTAATGGAGCCCACGATTTAAGAGATAATCGAAGATTTAACTAGCTAAGTCGTTTTTATTATTATCAATTATTTAGATAGTTGATTTTTTTTGAGATTTATGATAAGACTACTACATACTATTATATATTGATTTAGGTGAAATTGATAATGTTCTTCATGGAGAACGATTTACATTTAATGAATAACGATTAAAGACCAAGTTACCAGCTAAGTGATTTTATTATTTGAGATTTGAGTTAATGTTTAGTGATTTTAGGCTATATTTAAGTTATTATATCGTATGTATAGGAAAATTAGATTAAGTTATATTAAGGTCTAGTTTGACAAGATTTGCTATATCCTTTTGCAAAACTACTTAAGATTAATTTTAGTTGTTCAAAATACTGTCTGCCATTTTGAATTTTACTTTACTGCTTTGTGTTCGTTGTTTACTGATAAGTTTCCTTTAAATAAATTATTAAAAGCTATTAAAAATTTTAAAGTCCGTGAAAATTAGAACCTTAAAACGTTCTATTCAACTAAAAAATTCTATAATTAATTGCCTTTGTTTATTGTGAAACAAATACTTCTAAGTTAGAAATTCTCCTTTAAATTTGACGTCGGATTTGTGAAATGTTTGTACTAACAACAAAAAGAGAGTGCCATAATTTTCATTAACCATAATGAAAATTTATCAGAACTTATTAATTTAAGAGTAACGACAAATGATAGGTTTGAGAGAATTAAGATTTTAGATGATGAAATTTTAATTTTAATTGATGACGCGGATGAGTTACAAATTAACGATGATTTAGCTATTGACTTTACATTAAGCTTCAAGAGAGAGAATTCTGAAATAAACAATTTTTTAAATAAAATTTAATATTAAATCTAACAACGATGCGAGTTCGATAGTAACACTTAAAAGTAATAAAATAATTAAACTTCTAACCTTGAAAATCAAAGCATTTATTCGGCAATTGGGAAAATTGGCAACCCTTTTTGTGAAAATTTAACTGTGCGATAAATAAAAATGATTACCTAAGTAATATTTAAAAAATGACTTATTTAAGGAACTTGGTTTAAGGACAAGCATATTTTGCAAATAATGGTCTGTCGCTTTCATAGTGTAATATATTATAGCTTTACATGTTTCAAACCAAAGATTTTCGAATAAACAACTGACAGTTTCCTTTTATATGAAAAAACTATTAAAGCTTGAACACATTAACAATATTAAAAATGTAAATTTAGATACGTAGTCTAGATAATATTGTTATTGATTCTATGATGTATGGGTCTTTACTTGTCCCAATAATACTTGAAAAGCTTCCAGAGAAGCTCAATTTCATTATTCGTTGTAAACTAAATAAAGATTGAATCTGGGAAATTAAATATGTGTTTGATATTTTAAAATCTGAGTTATTAGCGCGAGAACACATTAATTCTTTTAACTCAAGTTCTTTACCTTTCACTATACGTTTCATTGATTGAGTGATAATCCGAATAGTAGATACGATAAGAAAGGTATTTGTAAGAGAAATGACTCTTATTCACGTGTTTGTTTATTTTGCGATAATTACCACAAATCGCATCAGTGTATATTTGTAACTAACATTACGGCTAGAAAAAAAATTTTAAGTGATAAAAAATGTTGTTTTCGTTGTCTTAGTAATAAACATTATAGCAATAAGTGTTCATATGAAACCGTAATGTTACAAACAGCATTACCTACTGTTCAAAATCAAGATCATTCTAGATATGCTAGATGTCGAATTTTATTTGATAATTGTTTGCAGCTAAGCTTCGTAACTCCTAAGACTTGTGCCAAACTTAATCTAAAACGTAATGATAATAAAGAAATTAACATAAAAACATTTGGGCACGGTAGCATTTCTGAAGTCTTAGATAGAGTGAGAGTTTGTATTATAAGTATTTATGGTTATTTTATAAGTTTTGTAAAGGATATATGTTTTCCTTTATGTGGGCAGCATAATAATATAGCATATAATAATTATAAACATCTTAAGGGTCTTAGATTAGCCGATCATAATAATTCTAAAGAAAATTTATCAGTTGATATTTTAATAAGAAAATTCATTTATAAGGGGAGATACCGGTCCCGTAGCGATTAAATCTAAATTAGGATATTTAATAAGCGGTACAATGATGGTTGCTAGGGATCAAATTAAAAATTCAACTGTTTTATATATTCTCACGTTTTAAAGTTAGCGTCTGATTTCAATAGGGAACAAATTTTAATTAAAAATGACTTAAATTTATTATGGGATGATTCGAAAATTAGTCAGAGTGATAAGATCGTTTAAGAAAACTTTTAGAAAAATATTAAGTTTAATGGTGCAATGTAAGAAGTTGAATTGCCTTTTAAAATAGATTATCCGGTGATACGCGACAATTATAATTTATGCAAGTCTATGCTTTTAGCATTAGAGAAAAAACTGGCAAGCGATAGAGATTTATTTGCATCTTACAATAATATTATTAAGGATCAATTATCTAAAGGCATTATTGAGGAAGTCTCTGATTTTGAATCAAATATATGTGACGTTCACTATTTACCTCACCGTCCTGTAATAGTAAAGATAATTTAACTTCAAAGGTTCTTATAGTTTTCGATGCAAGTGCTTGCACATCTGGTTCTTCGTTAAATGACTAACAACTTCATTATATAGTATACCTTTATGTTTTCGTGCGAAGCAAATCACTTTAATTGACGATATTGAGAAAGCATTTTTAAACATTGCATTAGCTAAAAAACATCGTGATATTGTAAGATTTTTATAGTATAAAGACTTATTTGATTTAGAAAATAATAATTTAAAAAGTGCTGATTTAAGTGTGTATCGATTGTGGTCGAGTTTTGTTTGGCTTAACCTCTTTTCCTTACTAATTATCTGGCACCTTAATTAATCATGCTAAACATTATGCTTCGAACCATTTTGATTGTAGCAAGAAATTAAATCAATCTTTTCATGTTAATGATTTAAATGCAAGTTTTAATTCTGTATCCGAAGGACTTTATTTTATAATAAAGCAAAATCGTGTTAAAAAGAAGGAAACTTTTATCTTAGAAAATGTGAGTCAAATTCAACGAAGCTTTATAGCTTAATCAAAGAGGACAATTCAACCTCAAGTGACATAACCAAAGTTCTTGGTTTAAAATGAGATAAAATTGAAGATAACTTTATTTTTTCCTTTCAGGATTTATTATATTTAGTGGACAATAGACCGACTAAACGAAGTATTCTTAGATTTATTGCTAGTCTTTATGATCCTTTAGGATTAGTGTCTCCTATTATTGTAAGATGTAAGATATTATTTCAATCGATTTGTAAGTTAAAGTTAGGTTGAAATTCACTTATAGGAGATGATATCTTGATTGAATGGAAGGATATCGTTAATGATTTAGATTCAGTACCTTTTATTTGTGTTCCAAGATGGTATAGTAAGTGTGTAGACAACATACAAAGTATTAAATTTGAGTTATATGGTTTTTGCGATGCGAGCCTAAAAGCGTATATGTGTTGTGTTTATTTAAGAAGTAGCGCTGAGGAAATTGCAACTTCTTGTCTAGTTACTTCTAAATCAAGAGTTTATCCTTTGCTTAAAAATTCTATTCCTAAATTAGATTTATGAGCAATGTTATTATTAGCTAATTTGTTTTTAGTTGTATACAAAAAAAATATCTTAAGTTTTGAAAATTTCCTGTGTCAAGTAATTTTCTGATTCTATTTGTCTTAATTAGGTAAACAATTTGTTTACCGAATTAAGACAAATAATAGAATCAGAAAATTTGTTCAGAAACGCTTAGAAAAAATCAATTCTTTGTATGATACTAATTTTTGGAGTTATATTGAAAGTGAAAGAAATCCCGCGATTATTATATCTCGTGGTTGTGAATTTAGTACCTTTCAAAATATTGACCTTTGGTTTAAAGGTTCAAGTTTTCGATTCAATGATTTTATTTCATGGCCTTCGATTAAAGCAAGCAAGGAGATTCTCTGTCTGAAGTCACAACTTGAATTATTTCAGAATATTCGATAATAAATTTAGACTTTATGAATATTAAGAATTTTAAAACATACGATCGTCTTCTTTAGGCTACAGCTTTAGTTTTACGTTTTGTTAGTATTATTAAAAAAGAATTCAATAATGATTTTTATAAAATAACTACTTTAATACGAAATAATGCGGAATTGTTGTGGATTAAATCTATTCAGAAAAGTTATTCAATAGCGAGCCTTACAACCACCTAAAAAGAGATTTAGGATTTTTTACTGTTGATGAATTAGTTCGTTGTCAAGAACGAAAACTTTAATAATATTATTATAAAGTCGTATTTTCAAGAAATATATTATAAAGTAATCTTATCTGCGTGATTTATTACTAGAGTCTTTAATATTAGTCCCTTCTAAACTTTTTTTTATATAGTTTATTTCGTCATTTTCATAATAAGTTATTTACAAAATATTTTGAGTTAAGATATGACCGGAGCAGGCAGAAGACAAAAGTCTTATCATCTAGCCCCGTTGTATCGTTTACACTATCATAAATCTATCATAAATTTTTACAATATCAATAAAATAATATAAGTACTTTTAAATAAACATTTTACATTTTTTAATACATAAAAAAAAGAAATATTTATACATTCATAAAAATAAATATGTATATAAAAAAAAAGAAATAAATACAAATTTAGATAAATAAGCAAAAAAAATATATGTTTTACTTTTAAGCAAACGAAAGGAAAGTTGAGAATTGAAAAAGAAGATATTAAAAATAAAATAGAATTTGAGATATGCCATAATCAAGTAACTGTTTTTTTAAAATAACTTTGAAAGTTTGAAGTGAAATTAAAGTTTTACTTTCAATTGCCAGGAATGAGTTCCACAAATGTGGAACTCATTCCTGGCAATTGAAAGTAAAACTTTAAAAATTGGAAATACTCTTGCTAGTTTTAAGAGGTCAGGAAAAATACCATTATTAAATGAAAGATTAAAAATAATTAGTAAGGGTTTTTCAATAGTATCAAAAACGTCTTTAACAACCTTGGGCTTATGTCATCAAGACCTGAGCTTTTGTTTGGTTTTAACATATTAAAAGCAAACCGAAGTTTGCTTTTAATATGTTAAATCAGAAGATACTTCAAGCTCATCCATCACACAGCCCTCTTCTTTAATATATGATTTAAAATTTTTATTTTCGGGAGTTATTTTATTTGCTAGGTTTTGACCGACGTTTATAAAAAAATTATTAAAACTCTCTGCAATAACTTTTCGCTCATTAATTACTGTTCTTTCATCTTCAGTGCATACATATTTTGGTAAAGTATTACCACGATCTTGTTTATTTTTTCCTATCACTTCCTTTATTATATCCCAAGTTTTTTTGTTATTACCGATATTATTTTGTAGTGATTTTAAGAAATAATTTTTTTAACTTTCTTTTTCAGGTTTTCAAAGAGGTTTTTGTAAATTTTATATTTTTTTTCGTTTTGATAAGTTTTATTTTTTAAGAATTTTTCATATAGTCTTTGTTTTTTCTTTGAAGATTTAATAAGACCTTTTGTAATCCAGGGACTTTGCAGGTTTTTAAGCTTAGTTTTTATTTCCTTCATCTGAAACGCTTTGTTGTAAGCATTAATGAACTCGTTGTAAAAAAAATCATAAGCTATATTAACATCTTTGCAATTATTGAGTTGTTTCCAGTTTACTTTGAGTAAATAATTTCTAAACGCCTCGATATTAATTTCATTAATCTGCCTTTTTGCTTCCCTTTGTACTTTGCATTTTTTTCCTTTTTTAAAAAAATCCGAAATGAAAAAGATTGGAAAGTGGTCGCTTATATTGCTTTTTATGATTCCGCTTTGAATGTTGCATGTTGTAAAGTTGTTAGTAAAAATATTATCAATGAGAGATTCGGTTTGAAGAGTTACGCGAGTAGGTTTGTTAATTAAGGGAATAATGTTGTACTGAAAAAGAGAGTTTGAGAACCGTTTTACATTGCTATCTGTTTTAACATTAAGAAGATTTAGGTTATAGTCTCCCGTGATGTAAATTTGTTTGTGCTTTACTTTTTTTAAGTAGCATTTTAAGTGTTTTAAAAAAGATTTCTTATTTCTGCATGGCGGTCTATACAAAGCAGTTATTAAAATGTTTCTTTGATTATTGTGGTTTAATAATTCTATAGAAATTCAAAGTCCGCGTTTTGAATACTTAAAATTTCTATTTTCTGAAAATGAATTGAGTCATGAACAAAAATGCATACACCACCACCAATGCCACCACCTCGAGTTTGGTGGACTGCCTTATAAACTGGAATTTGAAAATTATTTTTTTCATTTCTGCACCATATTTCTATTAAGCATATTACCGTAAACTCAGAGTTTATATTTTTAAGCATTGATTTAAAACTTTCAAAGTTTTTGTTCATACTACAAATGTTTAAAGTTAAAGTTGAAAATAACATTTGTGACGCATTCATGAAGTTAGATACTTCCTCAATATCAAAATAGTTTGCGTTGATTATGACGTCCTCAAAAAAGTTTACATCTGGATCATTATCATTATTCAAAAGAAGTGTGTTTTGTTTATTAAAAATTTCTAAAAGATTTGTTACGTTTGATTTGTTAACCATTTTCATTATTATAATATTTAAAATTAAGATTAAAAATGATTAGATTTCTAGCTATATCATTTTGAATTATTATAAACATTTTTTAAAATAATAAGTTTGTCATACCTGACGATTACATTTTCTCCATTTAATTTTCTCACTTTCGCTTCAGAAAATAACTTCCTTCGTATTCTTGCCGTCTCTTGAGAAAAATCTTCATTCACGTAAATATTCAGACTTTTGAGTTTTCTTGTTTCTTTTAGAATGTTTGATTTATCTTTAAACCTTAACAACTTCAATATAATGGTTCGGGATCGGGCTTCTTTTCTAAATCCAACTCGATGCGCTCTTTCAATTTCGACTCCTTTTACTCCTAAATTTACACATTATAAATTCTGAACCTTTTGTTTAGTTTCATCCCAAGTTTCATTGATATTTTCAGGAATTCCGTCTATCCTTATATAAAATAAGACTTTATTTTTAAAAAGATAAAACAAAAACAAAAAGTTACAGGGTCAGAAAAAAACTTTTTTTTTTTTTTTTAAATTTGAAGTTTAAAAAAAAAATTTCTTTTAAAGTAATAAAATAAACAATAAAAAATAAAATAACAAATTCTTTGAAAAAAATTTTAAATAAATAAGTATATAAATAAGTATATAAAGATATTCATTAAAGACGTCTTATGCAGTTGTTGTTTTTAATAATGACAATGAAGTGGCAACAGTGTCCAGCAAGTGGTTTAAAACTTCTGGGTGTGTTTTATGGCCCAACTGTAGAGTAGGTAAAAAACTCCAAAACATGTTGTTAAACCACAAGGAACTAGAAGCTGATTGGATTTTCTATGAAGTACGAGTGTTGCCCAGCAACATATGTATAATTTTTACTGTCAATGTTATTGAAAAATTATATTCTACCAAAGGAGAATGTTTTGTGAATATATGTGACAGTTTAATTTATTATTTTATTATTTTATTTTTCTAGTATCTCTCAAATCAGCAAAAGAAAAGGAGCAACTGGCTGACGAAAACTCTGATATAAGTTCGGCTGAAGATGGCAGTCGAGTTGTATATGCTCCTAGCAGATTTAATAGTCAAGACTTTTCCCAACCACCAGCCAAAATCACAAAAATTACTTCAAATTCACATACTACTCCCTCACTCTATCTTAACTATCCCTTGTTTCCAGTTACACCATCACTAGTTTCTTGTCCGCTCTTAATTCAAACTTTAACGTCACTTCCTAGTAAGCTGGTTGTTTTGTTTTATTAAAATGAACATGTTTTGTTTATTGATTAGATAGTATACTATCTCTCTAAAGTATGCATTTTTACTTATCGTTTTATTTAGCTACTTCTAACTGCCAAACTACTTCACTTCTTAATTATCCCTTTTTTCCGGATAAATCAGCACCAGTCTCTGAACTTTCGTTTTCAAATTTCATTCAAACTCAAGCATCACTTCATTGTGAGTTTAAAAGTTGTTTTTGATTGTTGATCGCAAATTTTATTTTATTATGACATGTTTTAAAAAAGTGTTTTAATAAATGTTTAAAAATTTAATTGTTTCTCTATATTCATTCGGTATTAATCACAAATATTTTTAAAATTTTTTCCTGCATTTACAGGTGGAGATATGATTTTATAATTTTCTCTGCAGTCGATGTTTGGCATTTATGTTATCAGGAAAATTTATACTTTTTTTTAATTAGGCAATCTTCCTTGCGAACATCATTGTACCCATGTTGTTGCATGGTTTGAAAAATTGTTTCGAGAAATCAAGCAAATGCGCGTAGAACAAGAAGCTATAAACCGACGTTTTCATCAACATTCACTATGTCAAAATGAAAATCAACATGTAGATAGCAATTTTTTGAATTGTCTTCCTTAGGACGGTGATCTTGATTTTGATCAGTTTTGCATGGAAATAGATGCCGACAAAGAAAAAAGAACTGGTCTGGTAAGTAAACTTTTATGATATTTTGTTTAGTCTTTCTATAGAAATTTTTTTTTTGTAGGTATACCTCTCTTTTTGTGGAAAAATGTGTTTATGCAACCATAACAATATAAATTAGAAGTAAAAATTTTACTTGTTGTTTCAGATAAGTTATTTGCAAAAAAGGTCTGACACAAATGTGAACAAGACCATAATTAATATATTGAGGAGTTTGTTGAAAGACAATGTTCTTACATGTTATTCAAGGGATGGGAAGCGTGGGAAAAAAATTTTTGCTTTAACAAAGGGAAATTTTGTTTCAATATTACAAGATACCATATATCTAATTAATTATAATTAAAAATTATTATTTATTAGTATGTATATATAATGTATATAAAGATATTATTTTATATAATGATATTATAATGTATATAAGATTAATAATATTTATTTGTATGTATATATAATGTATATAATATCATGTATATAAAATTAATGATATTTATTATTATGTATATATAATGTGTATAATATAGTATTTATAACAATAAATACATGATATTAGGCATATAATGTTAGATCAGCGCACATACATACCAGTGGGGGTTTAAGAACTTTTTAGGATCTAAGGCTATTTTAATGCAGGGTTCCCAGTTTCTAATAGTAGTTTGCGTTACTTTGATTATGATAAGTGTATTTATTTTTCGATCTGTTAAATTTAGATGTTATTTCAAAAGTTCATAAAGGCGTATCGATTGTCGAAATAAACGTTGCTATTTCTGAGCAATTAAAAAGACTAAATCAAAGGAATCGAAGTTCTCTACTTATATCAGCTGAGGGAACAACACCCGAAATGGCAGAAATAGTTTAATAACTAATTATTGGATTAATGTTGAACTAAAATTTAAAAATACAGAACGTCTTGTTTTTTGTTATTAAGGCTTACAAGTTCTAAATATCCTTCTTACGTCCAAAAGTTACTTATTATATTATAAATAGATACGATTAATATTTTTGTGTAAAGACATTCTGAAGATACATATTTAAAATAAAAGGTACTGTAAAAATATGACAAAAAAAAAGTATTAAATACGGATATGTTTGCTAACGAAGTTACGTATATAATACGAAAAAAAGAAAGCAAAAAATACGTATTATTACGTTAAAAAAATACGTAATAATACGAACAAAAGATACGTATTTATTACACCCTACCAGCGGCCAAAAGTACCGTATTTAATAGGAAAAAAAAAATACGAATACATACGTATTAAATACGTAAAATTTTGTTTTGGGATACACTTAACGTAGACAATAGTTTACTGTTTTTTATTTTGCTGTTGTTGAACTTTTCTTCACCTATTAGTTCAGCAGGATTTTTTTTAAATGCTCCTAATAATCAAAGCTAAATACAAACATCAGGTTATATGAATTGGATAGACCAAAATGACAACTCAAACATATATCAAGCAAGTAAAGAAAAAATGAATTGACAACACAATTGCCAAGATCATTTGTTAACTGCTCAGCACAAGAAAATGTATCGTCTATGTAAAAAGATCAAATATGTATTAAAAATTATAATCCCTGCCCATATACCAAACTGAAGAATTATGGCCTAAGTCAGAAACTGTTTAAAACCTTTCATAATTTAACTTAAAATCATTACTCTTTCCGTAGGGGTAAGGCATACACACGCTCAGTATGTTAATTCTGTGATAAAAATATAGCCAAATTTGTTTGTAAGATGATACACATGAGCTTTTTCTTGCGTTGTTTTAACCAAAAACTTTTAATTAAATAAAACAACTACAATTAAAAATACTTGCTGTAACTTTATTGTTGTTGTTTTAGTACTTCCAAAGTGTTCAAATATATGTTGATATAATAATGTTTTATCAAACATATTTAAAAATAGTTATACCCTGCTTTTCCAAAAATTGATAAACGCTCCCCCCCCCCACCATTTTTTAGGGACTCGAGAGTCTGTGAGAATTTAATGGTAAGTGTATGTGAGAGTATGTAGAGTATGTATGTAGAGTTTGTGATATATTTAATAAAATTTTTTCTCTAAAACATTTTTTGCTTATTTTCTTTTAGTTTTTAAATTGAACAATTATTGGTAAAGATTGCGAAAAGTTCTCTTAGTGACGTCATTTTTTCCCTTTCATCAGTGACGTCGCTTGTCACTTTTTTCATACCAATAATTGTATTGTAAAAAACTAACGAAAGATTATTTTGGAAATCAACTATATACATAAAATAAACATTCTTGTAATAAAGTAAAAAGCCAAAGCTCAAAGATATTTGTGTAAATTCTATTTATATTGTACATATATGTAGACATTTTATATACTGGAGTAATAATACTAATAATAATATTAACAATAATAATTATAATAATAATAAAAAGATATATATAAGTATAAATACATATATTAAAATGAATAAGTTAGTATATGTACATATACTAAAAAAAAAAAAGCAAAAGTTATATCTTAAATACTTAAAAACTAAAAAACCGAAAAAAAGATTCTTTATAAAAACTATGCCGAAAAGTTTGAAAAACAAAGAAAAAATTAAAAAAAGTTAAATTACTCAAATTAACTTGACATTAACAAACATAATTAATTGCCAGTAAGTTATCTAATTCTTAACTTACTGGGATACAAAAAACAAAACCATGCTCACTGCAAAAAACTATAAAAATCAATGATGAATTTTTCTCTGATCCAAACAGTAATAAGTAGTATATTAAAAAAAATTTTGACTAATTTAATAAATCTTGTGACTAATAAGATAGATGAGTATGATTTTTTAATAACTTTGGTCTTAACATTTTATGAATTCTCTGACGAAGACTTTGAACAATCTTTCAAGATGCTTAAGTCTAATAAATCAGATGGCCATGATAATATAAATTGTAATGTTGTCGTCGAGTCTTATGAACCCCTGAAAGATGAACTATTTAAAGTTTTACATTGTTCAATAAAACAGGGCGTTTTTACTGATTTTCTAAAACTAGCTAAAGTGATTCCAATTTTCAAAGCTGGTGATGCAACCAATGTTTCTAATTATTGCCCAACTTCTGTTTTATCTGTTTTTTTAAAGTTTTAGAGATAATTTTATATAAAGTAGATTATAAACAATTTTCTTTAAATAATATACTAGATGTTAATCAATACAGATTCAAAAAAAATAACTCAACAGAAAATGTAATAATCCAAATTATTCAAAATATTTCTGAATCTTTTGAAAACTCCCAACTCACGTTAGGAGTTTTCATAAATTTATTAAAAGCTTTTGATACAATTGATTATTAAATTTTCTTAAGAAAATCAGAATATTATGGAATTTATGGTTTTACTGTTACTTAAAGCTATTTAAGCAACCGTAAACAGTTTGTTTACAGTAAATGACCCATCCAAACTATTAAATATAACCTGTAGTGTTCCCCAGGGTACTATACTTGGGCCCATTCTCTTTCTCATTTACGTCAATGATTTACATAAAGCTTCGAACTTGATCGTTGTCATGTTTGCAGATGACACTAACCCCTTTTTAACAATATTACAACATTATTTAAAAAATACGAATATCAAATTAACAAAAATTACTAAGTATTTTAAAATAAACAAACTTTTACTATATGTTGAAAAAACTAATTGGATACTTAGCCATCTAGCTTCTAAAAAAAAAGTCTGCCCTGCAGTTTACCATTACTTTTTACTGATAAAATTTGAATAAAATGTGTATTTAATACAAACTTTTTGGGTATCTATATTAATGAAAACCTTTATCGGAATTATCACACAGAGTTCTTGTGTAATAAAGTTGCTAAAAGTATGGGAATGTTGTATAAAGTTTGAAGTGCTTTAAATAAACGTAATTTAACTCAATTACATAACTCCTTTATCAATTGTCATTTAAACTATGCAAGTATAGCTTGCTGTAGTGCTAGAATTAGAATAAAATTTTTAAAACTAAATTGTTTTATCAGCAAATATTTTACTGATTCTGGCAGAAGTTTATTTCTCTCATCAATTCAAATCATTTTTAAATTTTCTCTGCATATGCAATGTGGACTGAATTTGCAAAACAAAACGATGCATATCTTGCAGGTAGTAATGATATTTAAAAAAATCTCAAACAAATCACAATCGACAATTGAACTAAAATAGTTTTTTGTTTTTGCCAAGTTAGGGATATTTATTATTTTTGAATTTTTTTTTAATATCATGCCTTGAGTGACTTTTTTTAAAAAAAAAGAGCACATTTATATAATGTCAATATGGTCGTAATAGTTTATACAATTATACAATAATTATTTTCGAGTATAAAACTGTTTCATAAAAAACTATTTAATATAGTGAAAACAAACATTAATTATATTCGTTAGTCAAACAAAAGAAAACATGGAAGATGTGAAAATCTACGCAATAGAATCATGGAAAATGTAGATAATTAGTGTAATCTACGTCATAGAGAAATAGAAAACGTTGAATAGAGCAAGAGCGATAGCGTGTAATCAAAACCTGATTATTATAATAACATTTTTCTAACATAATGTATAACGCTTCTTTGATTTTTAAGTGATGTGATGTTTGTGCGTAGTCAAACACTGAGAAAGAGTCTTTATTGGCTCCATTAAAGAAACTTGTTTTTGAATAAATATGTTGCTTTATATGAGAATTGTTTTGTAATCTTAAATGCTCCTCAATTTTTTTACTCAAATGTTGAGTGGTTGACCCACATAACAAGCATTGCAGCTTTTATAAACTAATTTATATATGTCATTTGAGCAAAGATGTTGAGGAATCTTATCTTTTGTTAATAGTATGCATTAATTTTAAAGAATGAGAAAGCTAATTTAATATTAGGAATTTTACTATGTTTTTTGCATAAGTCATTTGTTTTGTTTAAAATTTTTTTAACATTTTTTGAATATACGGCATTTTAAAGTAACTTGTTTTTGAGAATTGAGAAATTCACTGTTTTCATTTTTACATAGTCTGTTTAGGTAGGTTTTTAAAACGCAATCAATTAGTTTTGTCAAGTTAAGCCTTTTTTGTAGAATAAGTATAAGTTTAACTAAATTAGAATGTGAGCATGAGACCATTTGTTATTAGTTTCCAAAATTCTATCTTAAAAATCATATTACCCTGAAACTTATTATATAAACATATTATTATTATATAAACATATTACCCTAAAGGACTTGCTATCGGCAACAAATTGGCAAACTGTCTACCAAGAATGTGATCAAAGAAACACAAACTCTGCGTACATTAACTTTATAAATTTATTTATCCTACAATATAATAAAAGTTTTCTAATTCAACAAAAAGAAATAAAAACAAAATATTTAAATTGTCCATGGATAATAAAAGAAATGAGAAAATCCTCAAAACAAAAACAAAAACTATGCGTAAAAAACTTAAAAAATAGAAGCGACGCAAACCTTTCTCTTTAAAAGCAATACAAAAACCTATTTGAAAAAGTAAAAATAAAACACAAAATTTTACACTATTCTAATCAAATACAAAAAATTAATGGTGATCTAAAAAAGACATGTGACATCCTGAAGGAAATTATTGATAAAAGTAAACTTAATGTTAACAAAATGCGTTCTAGAATAATAATTAATGAAAGTGAATCAAACAACAAGCGAGATATTTCCAATGAGTTTAATAAATACTTTGCCAACATTGGTTCTGATCTTGCATTGAAAGTTCAATGCCCAAATAATACATTTAAAAGTTACTTAACAGGCTCACACTGCTCTTTAAATTTCAATGAAATAAATCAAGACAAACTTGAAATAGCTATTAAATCGCTTAAAATTAAGTCCCCAGGAATCGATGATATCTCTTGCAAAGCAGTCTCAGATGTTTTTGAGGAGATACGTAATCCAATTTACCAAATATTTAATTCATCAATTTCAACAGGTATTGTTCCTGATAAACTAAAAATCTCTAAAATTATATCAATCTATAAATCAGGAGAAACCAATTCTTTAAACAATTATAGACCAATCTCTCTCCTTTCGGTATTCTCAAAACTTCTAGAACGACTAATCTATAATAAATTAAATGAATATTTAAAAACTAACAAAATAATCAATAAAGGTCAATATGGTTTTCAAAAACTACACTCAACTGAGCATGCAATCCTTGACCTCTCAAATAGGATAAGTAGATCATTTAAAAAAAATTCATATTAGGGATCTTTATTGATTTGTCAAAGGCATTTGACACCGTCAACCATGAGATTTTACTAACAAAAATGAAAAAATATCGTATAAAAAATCAAGCTTTAAATTGGTTTAAAAACTACCTTGATAACAGACAACAGTGTGTTATTATAGATAGAAAAAGCAACTCAAATTTACTAAAAACAAAATATGGTGTACCCCAAGGTTCCATTCTTGCTCTTTTTTTGTTTTTTATTTATATAAACGATCTCCCAAACGCTTCTAATATCTTTAAAACTATAATGTTTGCTGACGATACAAACTTATTTTACTCGTCAAAGACAATCGAACACCTCTATGAAAAAACAAATGCTGAACTAAAAAAAGTTTACATATGGTTTAAATCAAACAAACTGTCAATCAATATAGAAAAAACTAAGTTTATACTATTTCACTCTAATTAACAAATTAAAAACATACCCCTGAACCTACCAACAAATAATATAGAAAATATATCCATCAAAAGAGCTCTGAATACAAAGCTTATAGGAGTTCTAATTGATGAACACATCTCCTGGAAACCCCACATAAACTACATAAACCCAAAAATATCAAAGAACATAGGTTTACTTTACAAGGCAAGACCATTTTTGTCATAAAAAAGTCTCAAACTTATCTACTTCTCATTCATACATAGCTATCTCATGTATGCCAAAATAGCATGGGGCAGTACCCACAAATCTAAATTACAACCACTTTACTTACGTCAAAAACACGCTTCAAGACTAGTATACAACAAAAGCAAATTTACTCATGCTCAACCCTTACTGGAACAAATGAACGCACTAAATATATTCCAAATAAATGTTTTTAAAAATATACTTTTCATGTTTAAATATAAACTAAGACTGGTTCCAGAGCAATTTACAGCACACTTTTTTAAAAACAATATAAATAAATACAATCCAAGAGCAACAGGCAACACTTAAAGATACCTTTTGAAACAACAAGACTCTCAAAATTCTCAGTTACATATCGTGGTCTCTATTTTTTTAACAAATTAGTTTCCAGAAACGAATCACTATTAAACTTAAACAACGAACACTCACTAAATAAAAAGCTAAAATCTACAATAATTAAATTAAACAACTGTAAGGAATTATTTTAAATTTGAATAAATAAATAAATAAATGTAACTTAACTTTTAATACAAATCGATAATAAAAATAATATTAATAACAAGGTATATATGTAACACGTGCATATATACCACGTATGCAACTGATTTTTTATGTGTATAACACGTTTTAGAAATAGTTACTTGATGGCAAGACTCACTTAAGTCATCTATGAGCTTCCTATGACTTTAAATACGTATTTCTTTTTATCAATCTAACACAAATTATGTTTTTATTAAATTTATACACTAAGATTATCTTGAAATGTGTTAAATTAACTTATAGTGAAACATCTAAACTCTCCTTCAAAAAATCAGCAGATTATTTTTATTAATTGTATTTTTTACTTTAATTGGAGTAATATAGAGATATATTTTTTGGATTATTTTTACTTTTACATTATTATCTTGTTGTAATTGATATTTATTTTATTCATGTCTCGGAGTTGTAAGCAACTATCTTTTTATTTACCTCGTATATTTTGAACTTTATATTTATGAGTTAAATTTGTATGTTTTTACTGCCAATCAGTGATTGGTAACTTGTTATTACTTTGTAGTTGTAAAATAAAACATGTATATCAAATTTAGTTTTGGTACGCTTGTATGATAATAAAGCTGTTACTTTACTATCTTCATATCTTGGAATTGAACCGGTTTAACGATATGACCGGAAGTATAAAAAAATAAATAAATTTTAATCACCCTATATTATAAAACATACAACACGTATATGGGTGGAATCGATGAGTTTGATATGATGTGTACATTTTACAAAGCTAATCTTAAGTGTCATTGTTGGTATATCTACATTTGGTCGCATACAATAGCGATCGCAATCGTAAGTGCATGGTTTTAACCAAAGAGATTTAAAATTAAGAAACCCGAAAACAAAACATATGGCCCTGAAAAAGTTTCGAGCAGAGGTTGCAATAAGTTTAATAAAGGTAGAAAAATGTAAGGTTGGCAGATCAGCTCTTGAAGCTATGATATCACCAAAGGCTAAAAGATCTGTGGTCCAAAGCAACCCAACGCAAGACGTAAGACAAAGCGGAGTAAACCATCTACCAGCATTCACTGAGAAAAGACAACAATGAAAAAAAAGAATACCCTTCAGGGTTTTCATACATTCAATGCAAAAAATGTAATGTTTGGCTTTCTATGCAAAGAAGACGAAGTTGCTTAATGGATTTTCATTTATAAGAACTGGCACTACCAATAAAGTGGTTTTAAAAATATTTAAAACCACTTTTTTCCCTTAAAAGCTCGTTGTAGCAGATATGCTATAATTTAAAAAAACTCATTTTCAAAAAAAAAATTTGAAAAAAAGTTTTGCTTTATTTTTAAAGTTTAATTTTAATTCGTTAACATAATGGAAAATCCGATGGTGTCTAATAGCGACAAATGTAGTTTGTTGAATATAACGGACTTTTTCTTAGAGTGTACGCATTTTTAAAAGCTAACTTGATTGAATCTTTATTATTTTCTTTTTTCTATATTTATTAAAACTTATTTATATATTTTTTGTATTTTTTAGAAACCATGCCCAAGTATGCCGAGAACGAACTAGAAATATGCATTGCAGATATCCTGAAAAGAGCGCCGGATAGAAGAGGAATCTGTGACCATGAGAACTAAACCATGACAATAGTTTTTATAATATTTTTTAGATATGTAATTTGAAATATGTTTCAATCTTTGGTAAATTTTAATATTGTGTTTTATTTGATTTAATTAATAAGGCTCACTAGTTGTCTATTTTGTAACGTTTTCTGAATTGTGTCCCCAAAACCAAGGAGATCTGAAATGGCTAAAATACGCGTATTGCATAACAAACGTCATTTAAACGTTCAGAAGACGTTTAGAACATCTTTTAAACGTTTAAAATAAATATTTTTTAGACCAATTTTGTATAACTGCATTTAAAAGGAAAGTTTTATTTAAATCTTTTTACGGCCTCTTTAGAACTTCCTGAAAGTCTATGAGCGTCTAATCTAGAATCAGTTAGAGCACGTCTGAGACGTTTCGTCTAAACGTTCATTGTATGTTTTATGTACGTCCCCGTGCTCGCTGGGAAGTGCTCACTTTTTACATATTCTAAGACATCTCTGTGACGTTTTAAGTATAAAGTAAAAGAGTGAACTAAAAAAGTAACAAGCAAATTACAGATTCAATAAAACACCACTATTTTGGTTTACTTAAATGCATGGACTTTATTTACTCGATAATCAAATGGAGTTACAAGACATTGGCTCAACAGCTGACCTGAACCTTACCAAAAGAGGTTTTTGACGCTTTCTAACTTAAGTGTAAAATATGTTTTTTCTAACTTATAATCTAAAACAAAAATCAGCTAATATTTCAAATAAATAACAAGAAAACAAAAAATGCAATAGATATAGTCATAACAGAAAGTTGAGCTCGAGTGTTTTGAACAAGACACATGTTAAACTTTATTTAACTATTTCTTGAATGTTTTATCACTCTTTGTTTGCTTTTATTTCATAGAATACTTTCGGTTTTTGTTCCAAGCAACTTTAGCATTGTGTTATGTTTGAAAACCCTGAGATTTCATTTTTTAGATATGGCATTTTTATATATTGAGCTAATTCCAAACATAGGTATTATCATGCCTATGCAAAATGAGGGGGTTTTACAAAAAGCAGCAATCATTGAGGCCTCGTAATAAAATTAACCTAAAATTTTAGGCCTTTCTGCCTCAATGTAAGAGCAGTTTTTGATAAAGTTAATAACTTGACATCCTTATACTAAATTTAAGTTCATTGACAGATTTTAAATTCATTTAAATGCATTTTAAATTACAAAAATTATGAACATGTCAAATTTACAAGCCCCTCATTTTGGGGATTTAAAAAACTTTGCCTGGTCATACTTTTTGTAATTTACAATATGTTTTAATGAAATTTAATACTGTTGATGAATTTAAATTAAGTAGAAGATAGTAAAGCTAAAAATTTTACTATATAACTGCCCTGGTATATTGATTCCCAGGCCTTTATCACCGCAATTTTTAGCATCGCTTCTTTGTTTGGCATGGGCATTAACATACTTATGTTTAGAGATAGGAAAATACGTGAAAGTAACATATCTCTAAGATCAAAAAACCTGTTTTATAACGGATAAATTACCCGTTATAATACACAAAATCTAGTGTTATATTTTGTAAAAGTAATACGGTTTATTTTAATGTGTAAAAAGTAATCTTTATTACATTATGGGAGAGTTGTTGCTGTAATAGCTATTACACTAACAAAATAAGAATGACAAACTATTGCTTTTTACATGAACAAATAAGAGGAAATAAAATACTTTATCCAAATGTGATATTAACTTCCATTTTTCTGTCTTATAGTTAAAAAGTTAAACTGTTTTATTATACTTCTGCTATAGGTTCAACTTATTATTTCTTATATCAATGACATTTAAGTACTTTGTTTTAAGTTAGCAAATAACTTTTTTCACTACACTTACTGTAACAATTAGTTTCCAAAAACTGTTAAAAAAGTTCTAAATTTAATGTAAAAAATGAAATCTAATTTAATAAGTTCTTCAAGTTGAATAACTTATGCTGAATAATTTACAAAAATTATTCAATAGTAATTCATAGATACTTATGGACGTCTGCTATTTTGATTTAAATATTTTAGCATTTAATCTAAAACAGTAATAGTAACAATAGTTAGAGATTTACAAATAACACCCTTTAGATGCTTTATTAGGTTTAAAGGTTTTCATCAGAAAACTGGATTATTTAGAATTAAGGCCCATCTATGATCTAAACCTCAGCTTTTATCAACAAACTTGTTTATTTCAAAATACCGCTAATTCCAAGATTGAATAAAGCCCTTGTGTTTTGTTTCATATGAAGCTATTGATTCTAGAGCTAAACGATTCTTTTTCTTGAATCTTTCTAGATGTTGAACTTATATAATTATATCTCCTATGCCCAACAAATAAACTATTAGAAAAACAAAATATTTATAAAAACAAAGAAAAATAATTTAAAATACAAAATGCATTGTTATATTGTATTTAGAATACACATACTCACTTCTCGCTCAAACAGTTTTAAATAAGAATTGTTAAAACTATGAAAAATACAAAACGCAAATTTTTTTAAAAGTGTTTGAGATGTTTATTTATAAAAACTAGCATCTTTGGTATTCAAAATTGTGTAAGTTGCTGTCTTAAGGCCAGCATTCTTCCTGTTAGGTTAAACTTGAAAAAAACTTGAAGAAAACTCTTCCTGTTAGGTTAAACTTGAAATTAACACAGTTAATAGATTCATTTTGATTAGGACTAGATAAAAAATGTATTATATGTGATATTTGAGAATATTTAAGCACAGTACCATTAGAAAAAGTAACTCTTTAGCAGCTAAACAGCTTCGCTGTCACTGAGTTGTCTTTGAAGTCTTGTAAGTTCATTTGAATAGCGTAACACAGTAAAATGTCTCTAATTCAAACTATATGGAAAAATTTGTGTTCAAATGAGAACGATTTTTGAGTTAGAGTAAATAAAATTTTACATTTCGAAAAAGAGAAAGTATTTTATAATGATTGAATTATGCTTAATTTAAGGATTTTTTTCTTCGAAAGCATAACGCATAGTTTGATATTTATTGTTTTAATTTCTAAGAACGCACAAGTCGGAGAAAGCTGTTAGTTTTCTCATATTTCTTTCTTCAGCGACAACATTTAATATGTCGTAAAAGACACTGGTAAGATTAGAGATAAAATTTAATATCATGTAAAAGGACTGGTAAGAACGCACAAGTCGGACGAAGTAGTTACTTTGCTAACATTGCTTTCCTTAGTGACAACATTTAATATCTTTTAAAAGACACTGGTAAGATTATTGCTAGCTCTACCAGCTAATAATTTACTCAACAAATTAGAATAAAATATTTTGGTTATTGAATAAAATGCTGTCAAAATAAGCATATTTTTTATCTCTCATAAAATTTTATTTGTGTTAATAATCTTACTTTATAGTACTTTTGAAAAATTTATTAATAATTTTAAAATATTAGCTTAAATATGCTGCCTGGTTTATATTATTTGTATTAAACATTTTAATTAAAACTAGTGAACTTTTATTATACTAATATATTTAATGTAATAAATAACAATTGGGTTACTTTTTTAGATTAACTATATTCATAGTATACATCACTAGACATTCGGATACGAGGCAGCGGAATACGTACTGACCACAAAGGGTAGGTGGGGCATAATGCATTTACAATGACATGCATTAAGTTGGTGAGGAAGGAGAATTGGGATTGTCCATAAGTTACACAACGCTAAGTTTACTTAAAAAACATAAGAAGGAGATTTTAAGTTCTTTTACGCGGCAATTTTCATTAAACTTAATGAGCATTTTTATTTTTAACTAAAGACTCTACGAGGGAACACTTTTGATCTTTATGCTATGTTTATAAGTAAAGTTTAGCGTTGCGTAACATATGAACAATCCCACTGCCGGAAAAGGGGTCTGCAATTAGCGTATATGAGATGGGAGGGCAGTAAATTAAATTAAATTAAAAAAATCATGAAATGTTGGGAATGTAGGTTAAAAGCGTAGACACTTATAGAGAGGTAGAGGGTACTCAAGTAAGCGCATAGCAAAATGCAGGGCAGGGGATCAAAATAAAACCGTACGCACTTTATGGAGCACCCCTTTTGTCATTTTCAGAATTTTGTTTAAAATTAATTGAGTATAAAATTCTCTATCATAATAACTAATTGAAAAAAACTTCGAGAGAGCCTGCAGAAAGTGTTACCCGTAGGCGGTTAGTTTGAACCTTAAAAACAAAGTTTAAGTTTAATAAAACTGTAAATAAGACTTTAGCACATATATTGCTTGCTTGTTCCATGCTAGATAAAAGAAAGCTTTAGTTTATTTGTTTGTCGTGATTCAAAGGTTTTAAAAATGTCACGTCATTAAATTTCGCTAAAAATTTAAGTAAAAGCCTTGTTGAACTAACACTGCAAAATGTATTATTTATCTTTTACGACTTTTAGATACTTCAAAACATTAATTCAAATTAATTTTAGTGGCTTTTCTTGACAAAACCGGTCTTCAAGTTACCAGATTCTTTTGTTTCCTATTTTTAATCTTAGTTTTTGTTTTGTAATTGTTAAGTTACGGTATAAAAAATACTAACTTGTCCTGGTTCGAGAGTTATTTGACTAATAGGAAGCAGTATATAGTTTATGATGAAGGAAAAACTAATTTTGAGACAATTACATGTGGTGTTCCTCAAGGATCAATTTTAGGGCCACTTCTATTTCTTGTTTATATTAACGATTTAAATAAATTTTCTAACATTTTAAATACAATTTTATTTGCAGATGATACCAGCTTGTTTTATTCCAATAAAGATATCAATATATTATTCCAAACATTAAACAAAGAATTAGACAAACTAACCCAATGGTTTAAATCAAACAAGTTATCTTTAAATATTACTAAAACAAAATACACTTTATTCCATCGCCTACATAAAAAATCAGATATTCCCTTAGAACTTCCGGACCTTCTTATTGACAATCAATTAATAAAGAGAGAGCAATCAATAAAGTTTTTAGGCGTGTTTCTAGACGAAAATGTAACCTGGAGGGAACATATAGGTGTAGTTGAAGATAAAATATCAAAAAATTTAGGTATAATGTACAATAAAAAGCAGTTATTGCATCAATCTTGTTTAAAAAACATTTACTTTTCTTTTATTCATTGCTACTTAAGTTATGCGAACATTGCTTGGTGTAGCACTAACGCGACGAAAATAAAAAAATTGCTTAGCAAACAAAAACAGGCTATAAGGATAATTTCAAACGTAGATCGCTTCTCACACACACAAACACTATTTAATGAACTCAATATCCTAAATGTATATAAACTAAACCTCTATCAAGTTCTTATTTTCATGTTCAAACTTGATAAAAATATATTACCAATCTTATTTTATTCAATTTTTGAAAAAATAAATCACATATACCCTACTAGATTTTCAAAATACAACTACATTCAATCCAAAACTTATTATTCCGCTACTAAATTCTCTATTGTAAACCGAGGACCAAAGTTGTGGAACATAATATTAAATAATGAAATGAAAACTAATTATTCTCTAAACCAATTCAAAACAAAACTTAAGCAATTACTTTTGTTAACTGAAAATGAATTAAATTTTTTCTAACAAAACTTCTTTATATTAATTAATTACTTTAGATTATTAATACATAATTAATCAATAATTGTACATATATTTTTATCATTTTAAATGATAATCTTCTTTTTGAGAAATTTATTTTTTATTTTTGCGTTATTTATTAATCTTTTACTTTTATTTTATACTGTTTATTTGCTTTTACTTAATTGGCAATGAAAAGTATTATAAATATAATTAAATAAGTTAAACTATAAAATGCTCTACCAATAAAATGTTTTTATATAAAATCATATCTTTTATTTTTCAAATCAATTCTTAAATGTTATTTTTGTCATTTAATATTTTAATAAATTTTGTTTCTTTTATTTTACAAAGCAATTGTTATGTCTTATTTTTTGAAAAACTATAAATTTTAAACGATATGCGATATATTTAAATTTTCTTTTATAATATATATCAGAGATATATACATTGAAACTTTATTTTATTGTCAAACTATATTTTGTCTAGTAATGACGCATTTTTTGGGGCTTAATGATAAGACTAAATTTGTCTTCTTCTAGCCCCGGTCATGTAGTTATTTTTTTATAAGTTACGACTGTAAATTTTTTTTTATCGGCAATGTGTAAATTAAAAAAAAAAAATTTTTTATCGGCAATGTGTAAATTAAAAAAAAAAAATTTTTTATCGGCAATGTGTAAATTAAAAAAAAAAAAAAAAGTTTTTAAAAAAGTGCTTTTTAAATGTCATATTGATAGAAATAAAAAAACCAAAGGAAGCTATTTCATACTCATGTAGTTTAAGACCAGTCTCCGTAAATTTCGGGTTCGTTTCGTTTATCTGAGGGTGACGTATAATTGTGCCGTTCAGCTCCCGCGAGATTTTTCTAAACGTTTATAATAAAGCGATAACTGATCAAGTCCGACGAGAAAGTTTTCTATGCAATCTTTAATTATTCGAGTATATATCATGAGTTCATAACATGTTATGAATTAGTATATAATATAATAAATTTACAACAAACCACATTATTTGTTATTCAAATCTTGAATACTTATTATTTGCAATAGATTTTTTAAATTGGATGTAAATTGTGTTAGTGTATTTTACAAAAACAGTGCTCAATGTTCATAATATATATATATATATATATATATATATATATATATATATATATATATATATATATATATATATATATATATATATATATTATATATATGTATATATATATATATATATATATATATTTATAGTGTATATATATATATATATATATATATATATATATATATTATATATATATATATTATATATAATATATATATATATAATATATATATATATATTATATATAATAATAATAATATATATATATATATATATATATATATATATATATATATATATATATATATATATATATATATATATATATATAATATCAACTGTATAAATCTGTGAATAGCAAAAATTACGTTCTGTAATTTTAGGTTTAATTTAAACAATTTATTTAGAGTCAAGTATAGCATACTAAAATAAGTTCTTCAACATTCCTTACATCTGTTTATTTGATCAAGAGGCAGACTGACTTTTTTTGCAATACACGCTTCCCAACAAGTTCTTAAATGTAACTTTATTGATTGTAAATTGTTTTTATCAAAATTCATTAAATCTGGACCTATATCCATAATATCAGGATCACTTTCTCCATCATGAAAAATAATGTTGTTGTTTTCTAAATGCCACCAAACTCCTTCACCACATAGCATAAAATCACTTATTCGCTCAAGGTGGAGTTGCAATTCTTTTTCATAAATAGAAAATTTTGTATGTTCTGATGGATCTAAATAATTAAATAAATTCATGTTATTGTGAACAATTATTTTTATTGCAAACATATATATATATATATATATATATATATACATATATATACATATATATATATATATATATATATATATATATATATATACATATATATATATATATATATATATATATATATATATATATATATATATATATATATATATATATATATATATATATATATGTATATATATTTATTAGTAATGATTATAGTTGAACACATTTTATTGTTACCTGTTGCTTTACTAAACTTTATTATTTTAGAAATTGAGCATAGTTTAGATTTATTAAAATTGATATCTTCTAAAAACTTTTGTTCAGCTTGGATTCGAATGATACTGTTATCGCGTATTGATTCCAGTTTTCTTGAAGAAGTGCTCAAACTAATTTGCTTGATTTTGCTGAACATTTGCTCTTCATTTTCAGTATGCAGCGAACTAGGTGAAATAATGCGTGCAACTTCTGGTAAATGTGTTGTGATTGAATGATAATATATACCATACAGTTTATTCTTTGTGATTTTAATAGGACTATTTCCTATCACTAAGCGACAAAGAAGGATGTGTTGAAATGCCAAGTTATATAATCGAAGAATTGCCTTTGGTGACCTGCTTTGTGATGGTAAATATGCAGATTTGACTAGTTCTATAATATTCTGCAAAAATTCTTTTACATTTTGCGTGCAGATCTCTTTCAAGGAATCATATACAACAATTGTAGATAATCTATAATCAGCCCCTCGCACATTATCCTTCTCACCAAAGCATAATTTAAGGCAATTTTTGAATAACTTTTTTTCTGAAAAATTTAGTATTTCAGGAAGAACAACCCAAATGTTTTTTATATGACCTTTAATGTCATGAAGTGGCTCTATAGGACTGACCTCATAGTTATCTAGATTTGAGAGAACAAGTGCATTTAACTCATTGCCAAAGCACAAAGCAGGAGCTCTGGAAACACCAGCAAGGTTTTGCTTTAGAAGTTGTTCTGATTGTTTTTTGGTTCTTTTCACTCCAATATTTTTATTCAGTTTGCGTACAGATATTTCCAAATCAAGGCTGGAAATGCTAAGTTTTTGAAAAGGAGTTATTGCTTTTGCTGTTCTTCTTGCAGGACCAATAACAACCTTAAATTTAAAGTTAGTGATATAAAAAATATTTTGTAATAATAAATATTTTGTAATAATAAATATTTTGTAATAATAAATATTTTGTAATAATAAATATTTTGTAATAATAAATATTTGTATTTATAAATATTTAAGACATAATTATGCTGTGTCTTAAAATTATAGTGGAATGTAATTTCAGATTTAAAAATAGTTTAAATTTATGAAGTAGTTTCTTTCAGTTTTCGTTAGCTATTTAGTCTTTATATTTCCAATAAATATAATTTCATATCTATTCTGTCAGAGGTAAGATCTGTTTATTTAATTTAAGATAAAATTAACTTAAATTTAAGTTAAAGTTTGTTTAATACACAAAACTTGACATGTAACTTAATTAAAAGCAATGTTACTTTACTTTTTTCCTTCTCTCTTCTAATGATAAGATATTATGCGAATAAACAATTGGAATATCTGTAAATTGGCTAACATTACAGCCGCATAAACATGGATAATGGCCACCATGAAGATTTCCGGCTTCAAATTGTATTTCTGGATGATCACCTAAATGATAAAATTTTATTCAGCAGTTCATATCTTAATTTACTAAATTTAATTTAGTAAATTAAGATATGGTCATATCTTAATTTACTTAAGTTACTTTAGTAAATTAAAATATGACCTTTATGAAACTTAAAAAGTAAAGTACACCTAGAAAGATGGTATCATTCTCTCCAAAAGATTGCTATTTCAAATTATTGCTTTTTCAAATGCTTTTTGTCTATTAAAAGTTCTTTATTTTCGTGGAAAGTATAAAAATGTATTAAATTTGAAAATAAAAAAATTATTAAATTTAAATTGATTTTCATGTTCCAATTTCATTCAAAGTCTTGACTTGCCCTGCTTTTAGTTAACTAAAAAGTAAACAATTACAACATATTTTAAAATTATTAACTTACCGTGAAAAAATCGTAAGACGTCGTGAACTACTTTGCCTTCAATATTTAGGGGAAGTGCAAATCTTTAATGTCTTCTAATCTAGTTTCTATATAAGATAATTTCCCTGCAATTGTGTCATTTATGCATCCAAATATGTATAAATGAGGCGTTTCCACTAATTCTTGAACGTTATAACAGTTACCAGTAAGTGAAAACATTTCTCTGTCATTATAGTACAGTTTCTCATCATAAATTGATTTAACAGTTAGTAATAAATGACCCGAGTTTAAAATCGAAGCATGATCTGACCAGATTATCAAATTTCTTCTATATATGCTTGTTGGATTTTCTCGAATGATTTTTTGTGATATATGATCTTCGAAAATCCTTTTGCATATTTCATACAATGAAATTTTTCTGCCTGAAATAGAAAATGAGGACGTTTCTAATTTTTCAATCTTATTAATAGTAATTGTTGGGTATTTTTTCTGTTCAATCAACGTTCCTAAAATATATTTTCCAAAAGTGATATTTTGATTTAAATCCTCTTTAATCCTCTTAAATGATCGTGGGATTGGTACAGAGATTCCACTACCTACATAAAAAAATTATTTCTTGATAAAAATCTATAATTTATAAAATTCTTGTCGTGACAAGGCAAATGAAACTGTGTTTGTTATTTTCAAAGTTTAACCTTTTTACTTATGTAGGCAATTACTTAACTACTCTAAGGTGCTTTACAGGATATAGCATGTAGGAATTTTTTATTCCAGATCTAATAAACGATGAGAGGGAGTTAATAAAAGGGTGTATTGGTATAAACCAAAATCTCCTCAACAAATCGAGATTTACTAGATTTTTTAAAGGTCGACAATTTTTATAGTCTGTTTGGACTGAAAGTTTTTACTTTTATCAGTGACCGATATATATTTTCTAATTTTTAAGTTCGATTTTTACTGTTTATTTATTTAGTTTAGAGATATTGTTTAGAGATATAGTTTTTTTTATTGATAAAAAGTAAAAATTAATAAGCGAGGGGGGGGGGGGGGAAGGATTTTTTAATAAACTTGAGGTGGGAAAATTTTCCGAAAATAATTAAACGCCACCCTCCTCCTCATATTAAGCGCCTTAGAGTAAAAACAATACCTAACAACTCTTCCTTTAGTCCAGCACTTTAGTAGAGGATGAGTTTTGTCTACAATCTGTGTCAAAAAAACTTTTAAATTTTTTAAAGATTTAGATTTAAAAAATTAACTACACTCTACGAATAAACAAAATATGAACATTTTAAAAGTCTATTCAAGTACATTCTTGTTAAGGGAACAAATTTCTTACATCTTATTGCGATGATAAAAATTGAGCGCATAATTAAATTTATCTATTAAGTTTACCTGATATTTATTTTATATGTTTACCTGACAGCTTATTGAGTTTTCTTCTCGTTCTAATTTTATTTAGTTTAGTACCGCTAAAAGTGTTTATATCAACATTATTTTGTTCCAAGAACTCACGAACAACCATGTTACCGTTTGATCCCTGAATTTTGTAT
Source organism: Hydra vulgaris (assembly GCF_038396675.1). Classification (NCBI taxonomy): domain Eukaryota; kingdom Metazoa; phylum Cnidaria; class Hydrozoa; order Anthoathecata; family Hydridae; genus Hydra; species Hydra vulgaris. Next base: position 41,055,893 of record NC_088926.1, read on the forward strand.
TTCCTTGCCAGTGCGGAGAGATTAATCTAAATTAATGGTTGTTTTTAATTTTGCATTTCTTTGCTAGTGCTGAGAGATTAATCTAAACTAATTATTATTTTTAATTTTATATATTTTGTTTTATTTTGTATGCAGAAACTTTTGGTAATTTGTTTATTCCATTATATTGATCTACGTTATTTATTTAAATTACAAAAATTAATAAGATTCCTATACTTCAGAGCCTTTCTTCATTTCCTGTACTTCATTTAACATATTGACTTTGTTAAAATCAATGTTGTCCTGATTCGGAGAATGCCTTTTTCTCTTTTTGCCAATAGCATTGCCTTAATAGTTATTTAAATAAATTGAAATTAGACAAATTTAGATATAGAAAATTAAAAAAATAAAGTATAGGTTTAAGAAAATCTTATTTAGATCATACCAATGATAACCACACAATAATTATGTATAATTAAATACTAAAAAAGGTAGTTTCTCATATCATTCCATTTCTTCTAACCCTTTTAATACTTCAGCTCTCATATAAAAACACTCAATAACTTTGGCCATATTGATAAGAAGTTACTTGTATCAACTTGTTTAAATCTATATTTAAGCTAATAAATTACCAAAAAAATTGCTTACAATTAAGCACTGTATTAGGCGCAAAAAAGAACGATAAAAATTGAATGATCAACATCGGCTTATCTAGGACTTTGTCCAGGGAGGGGGGAGTGTCGTCCGACCCGAAAAGAAAAAAAAAAGTTCCCTTTTTTTATAGATAAAACCACTGTTTCATATGATCATTTAGAATGTTTTTAGAATAAAGGTTATTAGATACTTTGCTAATAAATATATTAAAGGGATATAAAAAAACTCAAAAAAAAAACAAAAAATGTTGCAGTAATATAACATAATTAGTAACAACAAGTAACATTTTTAAAATTTTTTAAATTTTATCAATATTATTTTGAAGTTAGACATTTCTTAGGGTGGTAGTTACATATTTTTACCCCCCCTTTGAATCCGCCCGTGATGATCAATACTGTATACTTAAACTAAATTAATCAGCGCCATTATTCATCATTGTTTTTAATAGCTCAATCAATTTTTTTTACAACAGTTAACAATATATTTTGTTTCATATCATAAACTTTTAGTGATTCTAAATCAATTGACTGGATGATTATTGTTAAAACAAAATGAATAAAAAATTATGATAAATTAAATAAAGATAATTTCAATACAAATCAAATCCTATTTAACAAAAATTTATTATTAGAATCTAAACTATTACTCCAATAATATCACAAAGGATGTTTTCAAAACCAATCGCATAGGTTTTTCCAATTCATTTTGATGTATATAAACATTCGACAATAACCATAATCTTTAAACTTATTTAGCTGCTTTTAATAAATTTATGTAAATTACTTGTTAATTCAACTAATGTCCATGCATTTGTTGTCATTGATTTATAATGTATTTCGAATAATAATAATTTTACTACAAAAGAATTTAATAAATCAATTTCTATTTCTTCCAGACAAATCGGTTAAATTCGTTATGTCAACAGTCTACTAAAGACTACTGCTGATTTTATTAATTTATTTATTTTCAATCTAAATCTTTTTCTTTTTTTCAATATTTTCATTCTTGTTAAATAAACCATTTTCTTTTTTTTCATTTTATCCACAGTTTTATTTATCTTTACTATACAAATTAAACATGCTATCAATCAAATTTTAATGTGTTATATTTAAGCAGGATTCATCCTCCATTAGCAGGATCCATCCATCAAGCAGGATCCATCAGCATCCAGCAGGATCCATCCATTAAGCAGGATCCATCCATCCATTAAATAAATTACATTTCTATATAATTATAAAATATACTTGTAAATAATTTTTTTTTAGTTATATAGTAAGCATTGTAAAATAGTAATTGATTTCTTTGACCAGAAAGTTCCATCAACTACATTAAAAAATAAAAAAAATTATGAAAAGTACTCAAAATATATTTGGCAACTAAAAGAAAAAAATATTAACTTCAAATTAAACTGGTCTATTCTAAAAACTATTCTAAAAACTGCGCCTACCTATAACAACATTTCCAAAAAATGTATACTTTGTTTACAAGAAAAGTTTGAAATTATTACTTATTTAGATATAGAAAATTTACTAAATAAAAAAAACTGAACTAATTTCTAAATGCAGACATGAAAATAACTACCTTTTAAAAATTATAAAAACAAATGACTAAACTTATTAACCAAATTTATTTGATTCTATTATTAATCAATAATTTGAAATAATATATATATATATATATATATATATATATATATATATATATATATATATATATATATATATATATATATATATATATATATATTTATATATATATATATATATATATAAATATATATATATATATAAATATATATTAATTCTATTATTAACCAAACACAAATTAAAAATAATAAATTTATATATATAAATATATATATAAATATATATATATATATATATATATAAATTTATATATATATATATAAATATAATATATATATAATTATATATGTATGTATATATATATATAAATTATGTATATGTATGTATATATAAAAATTTATATATATATATATATATATATATATATATATATATATATATATATATATATATATATATATGTATGTATATATTTATATATATATGTATATATATATAATAACCACACGCTCCATTTTGTTTATTACGAATAACTTCCACCGACAGAAACCATAATGTTTATACGGATCAAAAAGCCTTTCAAAACATAATCGCTAAGTATTACCGAATTCTCGACACTTCAGTGTTCGTCGTTGAAAGAAATAATCAAACGTCGGATTTTCTACACTACCTTCTGAATCAAAGTATGAAAAAACAATATAATTCAATATCGATGTCATTTAGGTTGTAGATAACTAGAAAAGTTGTAATAATTTTTTCAACTTAGCCCAACTTTTTCTAAGTATTATTCAGCTCAGTCAACAAATTTTCAAAAATATTTTTTTAAGAAAAGAAATCATAGAAGGTAGGACGAACCACCATAAAAATTTGGACTGGCCTTAAATCACCTGAGCACCAACAGTTTTTTTATAGAAAATTCTGGACCTTTTCTTCATGAAACGTATCAATATATATTAAACTAGACTTTTAATCCTTGCTTTTTATTTTATGTTCAAGAAATGATTTAAACAAAAATGAATATAACCCATTTAACAACTAGGATTCAGCATTAATACTACAAAACATATAATTTTATAATATAAACGAATACCTTTAACAGCATTAAAGGTATATTTTGATAAAAGTAAAAGCGATCCTAATATAAACTTTACAATAAATTTTATACATTATTCTTATTATTCCTAATAAAACCAATATAGCTGACTCAAAAAGTCTACTTATATGGCTCATTTAAAAAATAATAGTACACCAATATAAACACTTACGAAAATGAAAACAAACTTTTATAACATGATAAAAATTGGTGCATATGTTGTCTGTAGATACACCATATTTTAAATATAGTTTCAGAAAGATCGATTTAATGAATAATATTACTTGACAATATTAACTTATGTTTTATTAGTTTTTTGCTACTTATACTATGAACCAAATCTTATTATTCCTACATCACCCTTTGCTTTCTATAAATTAATTGATGGGTTTTTTCGTTACTGCCTCGTTTGATTCCTTTTTCTTAAGCGTGAAAACCCTGACAGAGTACAAAAAAAGGTTTTTGTGCTCCGGCATAATTTAGCTTCAATTCATTTTTGTAAACTAGCTATGGAATGGTATAAAAAGAATAATGTAAAATTTGTATCTGAAACAGAAAATCCTCCAAACTGCCCAGAATTGAGAGTTATTGGAAGTACTGGGCTATATTAAAATAAAAATGAAAAAAATAAAAAGCTTTGCAGAAACATTAAAGATATTAAGATATCATTTAAAAAAGCATCAAATGGTTTTGATTCTTATTCTGTGCACAAGCTTATGGGTACCACTAAAGCAAAAGCTCGAAATTTTATTACATTCCCACAGGAATATTGATTTTTTTTAAAAATTTGATCTTCTTATTTTATTATATTAAAATTATTACTTGGTTCGAATTAAAAAATGAGGAGTACTTTTTTTTAGTTGTTTTTCTACTTGTATTTTGTGTACACGCTTTATAGTACTCCTTATTCCGTCTATTTAAACATCAACTTTTAAATTTATTACTATCAAATAGCATTCATCGTTTACATTTAAAGAAATTTTTTTTCTTTAAATATGTATACTGCATCTCTTTAATGGTGCTTAGTTTTTAAATTGGTAATACGGTTCAAAAACCTTTTTTTGTACTCTGGATTATTATTGTTTCTTTTATAAATTGACCAACCTTGATAGAAATCCTGAATAGCAGTTTTGACGGAATGTTTACTATAGGGCCCCAAGAAGTATCTTTTGCAAGGTTTCAAGTTTTTGATGTGGTAGACACTGAATTATTTAAGATTTAAACTTGCATCAGTTATCATTAAGTTACATCTCCAGTTAAATTATGAGTTCAAACTAAATTGAAACTTTTAAATGCTTTCAAATTATAAAACTCTTTTAGAACATCCCATTATAAAAAGCTTTCGGCATACACTTCTATCAGATTGGCCCCGAAGATAGATTCTCAATTAAATGTGAAGGGCTGCTGGTCACTAAACAGACTTTATCACGACAGTTTTAAGGATCTTGAAAAGATGGTTTGCAACTTCTTTGAGGAAATGAAATTTTATCAAAGCAATGACTTCTAACTTTGATACATTGTCAGGCCCGGTGATGAATGACTATTGATTGACATCACTAAAAAGCTTTTTCAGATAAATAAGCTCGCCGGGTTGCTGAAAAGATTCAAAACTGGATTTGATTAAGACCAATTTTTGCATGTTTAATGAGTATTTTTAAGTGAGCAAGGCACATTTTATTTTTAAAAATTTTTCTTTCACCTAAGTGTATAAGTTGCTTATTTTAAAGCCCCACAGGTTAAGAAAAGTAGTATATATACGCAATCTGAATGATTAATTTTAAAAAGGAATCCTGTGGGTATTTGTTGAAAAATAAAATAAAACATGAAAAACCACCAGATTTTCAAAAAATCAACTGAGTTTATAAAAATGTTGCGTTATTATAACAACATGAAAATCGTTTTATTGCAGTACTTTTTAGAGTATTTTAAATATCAAAACTTACTCTGAAGTGAAGAAATTGCAAATGTAATTAAGATTTCACACATTGTAAATTAGAAATCGTAATATGTAATTAAGAATACATAAATTTTATTTATGTAATCCTAAAATGTAAATGAAAAGGCTTAATTTTTAATTGTGAGTTTACTATATAAGCTTATAAGCCATTATAAAAGGTTTTCTTGAATATAAATTTGAATAAGTTACTAATATCAGTTCAGGTATTTGTATTCACGCGCAATAATAAGGGAATTGAAAGATCTTTGCTTGCTTGTCAATACATTATGATCCTAAATTCTGCTATTATATTGAGTACGTGTCAAGATTTATATCACCAAATTAGCTTACATACGCTTTTGTAACAAAGAGAACCAACTTGTAAAATTTTTCGGCATATAAGCATTCAACCAAACAAGTAAAAAAGAAAACATTACTTTTATCTTCACCGAATGAAAGTAGTGCAACTAAGTATATTGAGCAAAATGACAATTGGTTGACTCTGGCGCAGAATTTAGGGGTCAAATATAAGTTAGATTTCAAATGGATTTGCAGCAAAGTCGCAGTTCAAATTTTATTAAAAGAGATTTTAAAAATTGGCTGAGGATCAAAACAAAAAAAAAGGACAATTTAATATTAGCGTTTGCACAGCAACAGCAAGTTACTTAGAGGCAGATTGTTTTCATTTAATAAAGTGCACCAAGTACTTTATACAATAAACAGTAATGATAACAAACAAAAAAGAGCTGAAAATATTAAGAACATCCAAGAAAAAATCCCATTTTGTCATCAGATAGTTTGGTTGGATGCAACAAATTTTAATCTTATTTGTAGAAAACACAAAGTCGTTCAAAAGAGGAATGAGGAGTAATGATAAAAATGTCTGTTTTAAAAAGTGAAAACATCAATAAGATTGCAACTATATCAAAAACAAATGTTGTCATGACGGAAGCTTACCGAGGATTGTTTAATGCAGAACATTTTACCGAGTAGATGTTGCCAATGTTACACCAGTTGGTTACTTCCGGGAATCTTTTAGAGGATTTGGTCATCGTAACAGACAATGCTGCATATCACTGCTGGAAAAGGTGTTTCAAAATTCTCCAGCTCAGTTGTAATTTTAGGACTCTAGAGCCCAATATCAAATCCGGTGAAAACACTCTGGTCTAAAATTATAAGTAACGTTAAAAGCGCTATTTTTATTCCATCTGTTTTCAGTGCTGGAATTGTAGAACAAAGAATGAAAATATAAGGTAATTTTTGTGCACGTATTGCTCAATTTACAAAAAAGCATTACTTAGGATTTTAAATATTGAAGATGCCCAAGTTGGTGTTTGACTGAATATATTAGAATGATTGTTTATCATATTTTTGAAATTCAATTTATATCTATATGTTTCTTTGTAAATAAATAAATTGTTATTTATTTATTATTCATCTGATCTCTCAAATGATTTTTTCACAAACAAAAAAAGCAAAAGTTCTAACTAATTGTATCTATCTTGTGCAAGTAACATGCCTTAGCTTTCAAAATCAAGTCATTTCTTTAAAAAATATGGTTTTATAAATTTTATATTAATAATGGCTTACTAAAGTGCTTTTCAAACTTTTACGTAATTATTGATGAAAAATTAAATATATAAGATATATTTATAAGGTTAAGTATACTATTGAAAAATTAAAACAAAATTGCAATTCAATTTCTTTAAGCAACTAAACTTGATTTTGTAGATATCTATATATAAATATTTTAGACAAATTTTATTAACTTTTTTAATATTCATTATAAATCTTTGTCTTGCTGAGTATAAAATGAGAAAAAGAAGCTCATATATATACGTATATACATACATACGTACATACATGCAACAAACACACATGCATACATACTTACGAACAAACATGCATTCATACATACATACATACATACATACATACATACATACATACATACATACATACATACATACATACATACATACATACATACATACATACATACATACATACATACATACATACATACATACATACATACATACATACATACATACATACATACATACATACATACATACATACATACATACATACATACATACATACATACATACATACATACATACATACATACATACATACATACATACATACATACATACATAAATACATACATGTGAAAAGCACTTAGAAGAAAATAGTTAGAAGAATCATAGATTTAACGGGTGATGCGGAAGTTATCGGACAAACCCTAATTTCATTATTTGAGCATAATAAGTAGTTTTCGTGGTTTTATGCGTAGGCATAAACGTTCTATAAAATATAAACTTTATTATTTGAAACACAATTACACAAAAAAATGAGGTTAAATGCAGCTGAACGAGAATTTTTTCGAAAGCGACTAAAAATGTTTTTTGTAAATAAATCTAATATAAAAAAAAAATAATCGTAAATCATTTTGAAAAGGAAGGATTTGCTCAAAGTACAATATATTATAACCTAAAAAGACTTGAAACTGTTCAATCGTATTCTGATAGAAAGCACCCTGGTCGTCCGACATCCTGGACTAGAGAAAAAAAAGCCTAATTAAAGAGAGACTTTTCAACAATCGAAAAGGGGTCAGTCAGAGAAAAATAGGTATTAAATTCGGTGTAAATCAATCGACAATTGGCCGTCAGTTAAAAAAAAGGAATATTTAATATAGAAAACGTGAAAAGACTGCAAAATACACTATAGAACAACAAATAAAGGCAAAGAAAAGAAGCAGGAAACTAGTTAACTAACTCTATAACACAAAATCGCTTCTAGTCATCGATGACAAAAAATACTTTTGTTTTGCAGGGGACAATATGCCTGAAAATTCTGGATACTGCACAAACAATATAAAGACATGCCCAGAAAGTGTTCGTTTTGTAGGAAAAGAGAAATTTCCAAAAAAAATATTAATGTGGATAGCCATATCTGACCGTGGTATGTCCGAGCCATTGTTTCGCACTTCCAAGACTGTAGCGATTAATTCATCAATCTATATTAATGAATGTTTAGAAAAACGACTTCTTCCATTTATTCACAAGTATCATGGAGACTTTGACTATTTATTTTGGCCAGATTTAGCAAGTTCTCATTATTCTAAAGATTCTCTAAATTGGATGGACCAATATGTCTATTACGTTGAAAAAGAATCCAATCCCCCAAATGTGCCTCAAGCACGACCAATTGAAAATTTTTGGGGACATTTGGCACAGAAGGTTTACGAGGGAGATTGGCAAGCTTCAACAGAGCAAGTTTTGATTGATCGCATTAAACTAAGACTACAAGAAATTGAATTAAACTTTTTACAGTCGGATATGAAAGGCGTCAGAGCAAAATTGAGATCAATTGCAGATGGTGGTAATTTTTCATATAAAAAATAATATATTTTAATAAAAAGATAAATGCTTTATTTAAAAAAATATAATATTAGTTTGTTTTTTTATTTATAAATAAGTTATTGACGTTTTTATTTTGTCCGATAACTTCCGCATCACCCGTTATACATTAAATATTATTGGTGTTTTGTAACATTGTATTTAAGATTTTCAAAATCTTATTTTTTATTTGTCTTCTCTTTTTTCTTTCTTTAGTTTGATCTATTTTATTCTCTTAAAAAAGTTGGTTTATTTTTTAATGGGTTATTTTGTTTTAAAAATTTCAATTAGTTACAATTAAAACAATTATACGTTTTTTGTGTGGTCTTTTTACAAAGTTTTTTTGCCTTGTTAACTCTTAAAGGACGGGAAAAAAAAGTTACGTTAAGAACGGCTGGGGTATTAAACTACCCCAACTAAAAATATAGGTTTTTATACAAAATATGTTGAATTTTTTAGATTAAAATGCGTGCTTTTAACAAAAATATCAATTTTCTGAATTTTTTTTTAAATAAAAGTGATATTTGAGACAATTTATTCAAATAAAAACAAAATATATCTTCTATATAAGGCAACTATTGCAAACAATTTTGCTATGAGCCTTGCAAACAGAATGGCTACATGATGCACATTGCAGACGGGTTTTTCTATCATGAACACGAGGACACATATAGCATCTTTTTATATGCTGCTCTTGTATTGGTTGACCTTGATTTAAAAGGCTATTTTGTGCAATTACTTGGCGAAGATTATTATTTGCAACTATTTGCGGAAGATTGTCATTTGCATCAAATTTTTTAATAAGACTTTTTGATAATTCTTTAAAAAATTCTCTTCTTCTGTGAGAAGCCCCATTTTTATAATTTGGGTGAATTGATATGAATAAAATTAAAGCATTGTATGCTGCAATATCCAAAATATTACAAAACATTGTAAATGGCCATCGGTTACTCTTTCAGCGACTCGAGTAGCACCTGACAACCTGGTCTAATGTGTCAACTCCACCTTTATATTTATTGTAATCTAGAATAATACGTGGTTTTTCATTATGGTCCACAACAATGTCATTACTGTGATGGAAGGTTGGTAATAATATTACTGCTTTGTTTTTCTTAGGTACATAAGAAACTATTGTAGAGTCATTTTGAAAACCAAAAATGCTAAAGTAAACTGGTCGATGTAAGGCTGGCAATAACTTTTTTGGTATTTCTCCTTTATTTTTTTTAATGGTGCCAGTGTATGTCATTTTACGCCCTAGCAATGCACGTGCAAGATGAATGTTTGTAAAAAAATTATCAGCTGTTTTGTGTCTACCACTTCCATTTAAGTGATCAGTTAGTTCAAGAACTGCTCGTGTACCTTGTCCAACATCACGTGCTCCATTTACTCTACCAATATACGGTTGCAAGTTTATGCAGTAAGAGGTTTCAGCATCACATAATATCCATATCTTCATTCCATAATTTCCTGGCTTAGTAGGTATAAACATCTTAAATGGACAACGTCCCCTAAATGTAACTAGTTGCTCATCGACAGTGAGATATGCACTTGGAATGTAGTTGCTCTTACATTTAGTAATAAACATTTCCATTATATTTCTTAAAGGTGCAAATTTGTCTTCAAACCGTCTTTGATTTCGTGTTTCTCTCTCATCAAATCGAATGCATCGTCGCAAGTTAACAAATCGATCTCTTTGCATTGAAGCCGAAAATATTGGTATGCCATCTAATTTACTCCAAAGTTCTTTTATGCTTTGGTTTTTAGAATGGAACACTCCAGCTAAAAGAATAACTCCAATAAACTCATAAAGTTCATTTACTGTTGTGTCAATCCATCCTTCTAGTCTTATTCTACGAGCTTCAGCATTAGTGCAGTTGACAATAATTCTAATCATTCCTGGTGTTATAAAGAGTTTAAAGGCAGTATCCACACTTTGGCCGCAAACCTGAGCCGCAAACCTTGTTGGGCCAGTTGGTTGTCAAATAATATTGTGTGCACGTGGCTGAGCAGCATCTACACATGGAAGTTTACTCCAAATTTCCTCACCATTCTTTGAAATCATGTTTTGATTTAATATGTGATTTTCCTGAACAACTTCTTCATCACTTTCATCAGAGATAATAGCATCTGATTCATCGTCAGCTGTAATAATATCTTCTTCATCATCTGTAAGATTTTCGTCAGCTGAGTCATCACTTGAAGATAATTCATTTAAACCAAAAATTATATTATTAGCCTCCACTGCAGCATTTCTTCTTGGGCGACTCATTATATTAGCTTTATTTATTCTAAAAAATAGTTTCAGTGTTTATCAAACAAAATATGTGAAAAATATATAACAAATTCTTTAGGCATTATTATTTTGTATCAATAATATAAATATTTTTGACATAAATACAAAATATATGCAACATGAGCACACTATTGTTGTTACAGTGATCGTATATATATAATGCATATATGGTGTAATTTACTCATAAAAAAGATAAATAATACTCCATACCTAATAAAAAATAACTAAAACACAAACAAGTATTAAACTAAACATGATTCATATAACTATTTATTGATTCACTGACTAAAAAATGGGAAAACTTGCATGGGGTATAAAAATACCCCACCGTCTTTAACGTAACAAAATTTTTAACAAACAATATTATTGTCAATTAATTAGTAAAACAAAAACATTTTACACTAACGACTTCCTTAAATGATAATAAAAGATGTTCTGAAGTGGCAGTTTAAATAGTCAAAATTTGTTGATGTGGCAGTTAAAAACAAACTTTTCTGGGGTAGTAAAATGCCCCGCCGTCCTTTAAGGGTTAAATAAAATGTTTTTGCAGATTTGTGTGTAATAGATTATTGTTCTTGCAATAAATTTCTTTCAGGTTTTGATGATTTTTAACACAATATTGAAAACTGTTCTAATAATCCCTAATCTTGATTGAGATGTTTTATTTTTATGAGTATTTTCAAAATCCGTCAGGGTTATAAAATATTATAAAATATACAGGCTTATAAAATGATATAAATGTAGCACTTTACTATAAGAAAATGTTTGAGTGTTTATGCATTAAAAAAATCCTCAAATTTAAATCAAATTTAAATCAAGAAAGTAAATTAAATCAAAATCAAAAGTATATTAAATCAAAAAATCATTGTCATGCAAGGCGATAAAGAACTGTAGGTAAACTTAGGTAAAGAAAAAAAAGTTTTTACAAACAATATATAATTTTATTTGCAGTAATCAAATATGTAAGGATTTCAAGAAGTTCATAAATATTGGGGTGCAAAAATAAGTGCTAACTAGTTTGGGCAACAAACCAGCTCTTTTTTCATCAAATAAGAAGCCTCTGAGAAAATTTTCATTTTTTTTGTTACTTTAATTTTAAACAAATAATAAGTATAGGGTGGCTATATAGAAAATACTTCAATTTTGCTATAACTGGTAAAAAAGAGGAAAAAGAAGTAATTTAAGATATAAATAATATGCAGGTTAAAACTTTTGATAAGTAAATTTATTAGAAACAAATAAAAACAACATATTAGATTTAAATAAAACAAGATTCAACTTAAGTAATTTGATTTTATGTACAAATATATTTATATTTGTAATATTTAAAATGATGCTAAAAACCTATAGTGAGTCTGCTATGAAAAAAACAAGTGTTTACGAGTGGTAAAAGCGCTAAACTTCAACAGGGATATGGTCCCTGACCCTAAACCTAACCCTAACCCAAGTCCTAACTCAAAACAATCGTATGAATATTGCTCAGAAACTGCTAAATTACGTCAACTAGAAAAGCTTGAAAATAAAAAATTACATAAGAGGTTGTCCCTAAAGTACCCTCCCTCGTATTTCGCTGTTCGCTTTTTTTGAGAACCCCACCTTTGTAAAAGTACATATGCTTTAAACCTACCTACCTTATATTTTATGATATGTTTTTTTAATTTAGTGTCTCCTTACTTTTAAAATTGACTTCCTGTTCCCAGTCTCATTTACGCTATTTGCAGACCCCCTCTTCCAATACGCGCATACGTACTTTGTAGACGATCACCGGAACGAGAATGTATAATTCTCGTTCCGGTAAAGCAAAATAGAATAACTCCCCAAAAAGTTAAATCCCGGGTAAAAAATTTTAACTCCCCTGGTAATCAATTTCGAAATAAATTAACCCCGGGAGTTCAATTATTTTAAAATGTAACAAAATGGTTTAACCGGGGCCTAAATATTTCTCGCCCCCACATACCTGATTTTCTTCGACAGTCAAAACATTAGTCAAAACATTTCCTTCGACAGTCAAAAGATTAGTGATTTTACTAGTTTATTATTTCTCTATTCTTTTAAAACATCGAGCAATCTATTTATACAATCACTAGGGCGACTCCACGCTCAAGTGAGTTATCTGACAAAATAAATGAATAAATTCATAGAAAAGACAAGTAATCAGTATTAATAACGTTTTTACTAATATTGATTACTTTGACAAGTAATCAATATTATTTACGTTATTGTAAATATCAATTACTTGGCAAAAGCCAAGATTAATAAGGTTATTGTTTTTTTTAAGTTTCAAATTAAAGTCATGCCACATACTTTCAATATAAATGGTAGCAAAACTTCATTTTCATGAAAGCGTAGATTTGTCCCTCTATGGAACGATAACTAATTTGATTTAAGATATACAAATAAATAGCTTTGTGATAAAATTGAACATTATTATTATTGATGGTATATTAATATTTTTTTTTATTGCTTTAGTTAACAAAATGTTTAAAGTAATAATTCAGTTATTGTAATTTATTCTTCGAGTCCACAACAAACTTTTAAACTTGTTAACCTAATCATTGTGTGTAAAAAGAATAAATGGACAAAGCTCTACGACCAGCACGATTTGAATTGTCTCTAAACACACCATCAAGTAACCCAGAATTTAAACATTAGTTTAAAATTTTTGAATGTTTTTTAGACGTGTTACCTCAAAAAAACATTGACAAACTATTCATTCTCATCAGGTTTTTGAATTTATCAGTGAATTTAAAACCTTTGATTCTGCTATAGAAACATCGAGCAGTCTCTACATTAAACCATTAAACAGTATACATTTGCTCAAAATTTTTTGGAAAAATGTCGAAAGAAAGAGGGGAATCACTTGATGAATATATCCAAGCACTTAAAATACTTGTCAAAGATTGTAACTTTAAAGCAGTTACTGCATTACAACCCAAGAAAAAGCAATTCGTGTGTTCTTCATCAGTGGTATAGCTTCTAATAAAAATAAACAACGACTTCTCAAAAATAGAGACATGACACAAGAAGTTATGTTTGACAAAGATAATAAGTTTATGTTTGACAAAGATAAAAGGTTTATATTTGACAAAGCTAGAGCGTACAAATCTGTTCGAAAGCATTCCTCAGCTTTTCAAAAACCTAATTTTACAGCATCATTTCCTAATAAGAATACAAAAACTCTCACCACATTTGCTGGCATTCCTTGCAGTAACAACTCTTCCAGAAACAAAATTTGCTTCTTTTGTGGAAACACTGTTCATCTTTGATATAGATGATAAAGATGCTACTAGGAACAAGTGTGGAAAAAAAGAACATTTCTCTGAAGTATTGTCTTTAAATCAAAATAACACCAACTAAATTGTTGCATCTATCTTAAAATTACCATTAGCAACTAATACTTGTATTCAAAATCCAGTTCTTCAAAAGTCCAGTTGTATTATTACAATCAATAAACATTTAATCAAAGCTCTTATTGATAATGAAAGCTCTGATATTCTGTATCCTCCTTATACTAAATACCCAACTCTCTCACAATGAAGTACAACGCCATTACAACGAAGGAATCATGAATTATGAGATACAATTTATAAGATCGAAAAAACGCCTAATCATAGACTATAGTCAAACTATTAATTTTCTTAGATATCTTGATGCCTACCCTCTACCCTCACTTTTTATATATATATTTGAGGGATACCAGATCGAAAAATTATATACATATATATATATATATATATATATATATATATATATATATATATATATATATATATATATATATATATATATATATATATATATATATATATATAAATATATATATATATATATACATATATATATATATATATATATATATATATATATATATATATATATATATATATATATATATATGTAAATTATGTTAGTGTATTTTACAAATAGATATATATATATATATATAGATATATATATATATATATATATATATATATATATATGTATATATATACATATATATATAAACGTATATATATATATATATATGTATATATATATATAATTTACATATATATATACATATATATATATGTATATATATATATATATATGTTTATATATATATATATATATTTATATATATATTTATATATATATATATATATATATTAGTAAAAAACACTTATCTAACTTTTTTACTAAGTTATTATTGCTCTGTTCTTTAAGAAAATTAAGCACTCTATTTGTAAAATAAACTAACATAATTTACATATATATATATATATATATATATATATATATATATATATATATATATATATATATATATATATATATATATATATATATATATATATATGTATATATATATATATATATATATATATATATATATATATATATATATATATATATATATATATATATATATTAGTAGAAAATCACTTAACTAAAGTTTTTCCATTTAACACTGTGTTTCATCAACAAAGATTCATCAGAAATGCTTTGTTGATGAAACACAGTGTTAAATGGAAAAAATTTAGTTAAGTGATTTTCTACTAATATATAATTGCTCTGTTCTTTTAAGAACATTGAGCACTCTATTGTGTAGAATACATTTTTTAAAGTTGTTTAAATATATATATATATATATATATATATATATATATATATATATATATATATATATATATATATATATATATATATATATATATATATATATATGTATATATATATGTATATATATATATATATAAATATATATATATATATATAAACATATATATATATATATATATATATATAAACATATATATATATATATATATATATATATATATATATATATATATATATATATATATATATATATATATATATATATATATATATATATATATATATATATATATATATATATATATATATATATATGTAAATTATGTTAGTGTATTTTACATGTATTTAATTTTTCGATCTGGTATCCCTCAAATATATATATAAAGAGTGAGGGTAGAGGGTAGGCATCAAGATATCTAAGAAAATTAATAGTTTGACTATAGTCTATGATTAGGCGTTTTTTCGATCTTATAAATTGTATCTCATAATTCATGATTCCTTCGTTGTAATGGCGTTGTACTTCATTGTGAGAGAGTTGGGTATTTAGTATAAGGAGAATACAGAATATCAGAGCTTTCATTATCAATAAGAGCTTTGATTAAATGTTTATTGATTGTAATAATACAACTGGACTTTTGAAGAACTGGATTTTGAATACAAGTATTAGTTGCTAATGGTAATTTTAAGATAGATGCAACAATTTAGTTGGTGTTATTTTGCTTTAAAGACAATACTTCAGAGAAATGTTCTTTTTTTCCACACTTGTTCCTAGTAGAATCTTTAGCATTTATATGAAAGATGAACATTATATATATATATATATATATATATATATATATATATATATATATATATATATATATATATATATATATATATATATATATATATATATATATATATATAGATATATATATATAGATATATATATATATATATATATATATATCTATATATATATATATATATATATATATATATATATATATATGTATATATATATATATATATATATATATATATGTATATATATATATAAATTAGTAAAAACACTTATCTAATTTTGGATTACTTCAACACTGTGTTTCACCATCAGTAGGTACATCACGAAGAATGTCTAAACATAAAAAAATTTTCAAATTATAGAAAAATTATTTAACAGGAAGTTGGGAATTGTTATAATTAATTATGTAATAACTGTAGTATTTTGCAACCAGAAAGTTGCATCAACTACATTAGATAATAAAAAATCATGAAAAGAATTCTTTAGAATTAGGATAAATTTGGACTGGTCATTTGTTTTTATAATTTTTTAAAAGGAACTTATTTTTATGTCTGCATTTAGAAATTGATTCTGATTTTTTATTCAGTAAATTTTCTTGATCTAAATGAGTAATAATTTCATATTTTTCTTGTAAATATAGAATACATTTTTTGGAAATGTTGTTATAGGCAGGCGCAGTTTTTAGGATAGACTTTTTAGGATAGTTTAATTTAAAATTATTATTTTTTTCTTTTTGTTGCCCAATATATTTAGACAGCATAGTCTCTCTTGGGTATTTTTTATGTTTAAAAGATTGATTGTGATTGGCATAACGTTTTTTCCATTTGCCCTCGGTTAAGCCAATATAATGTTTATCAGGGTTGTTTTGCGAGGAAACAATGCATTTGTAAATAATATTTTTTGATAAGAATTTGCCATTCATAGGGCAGTCAGGTTTTTGCTTGCAGTTACAATTTTCGGTAGTTTTTACTTTGAGAAATTCATTTTTATTAATCAATGCAAAATTATGGCCTGTTATAACTCTTTCAATATTTTTTATACAGCCATAACTTACTTTAATAGTGTTTCTGTTAAAAATTTTGTGTAATTTATTAGAGTGAGGGAAATGTTTGTCAACTAATTTTAAAAACACATTTCTAATGTTTGTTGAAACATTTTTGCTGTACGGTGGGTTGAACCAAATTATATTTCGATTTCTATTTCGCTTTTTTGCGATTTTTGTTTCAAATTTAAGCTTAAAATTTTTAAATCCGCTTTTCTTAAGAGCATCTTTATACACGCGTTTGGAAGAGTTAAAAATATTTTCATTAGAGGAGTTTTGATTAAGTCTATTGTTAATTGAAATGGGAATTCGTTTTAAGATTTGAGGGGGATGATTAGAATTTTTAATAATATACAATAGTTCATCATTACGTTTTTTATAAGGCCTACACGAATTTTCTGCGAGGTTAAATGTGACATCAAGAAAATTCACAATTTTTAAATTAATGTTTATCTCCATTTGGAAGCCAATGCTTTTGAAAACTTCTATAACATTTTTTCTGACTTTGTCAAGCTGAGGCCCTAATTTTTTTTGCATTATTATTAAGCCATCATCGCGGTACAAGCCTAATTGATTAAAATGAACAATTTTAGCTAGGGAAATTAAAATATATAAGCCTAAAATTTGCAAATTTCTGCTCCGTTGTAACTTCCTATTAATACATCAAACCATTCGTGCGTGGTTTTTTTCTTCCACATCTCATTATAAAAATAGATTAAAGTTTTTCTGCAATGTTTATTTAGACGAATAGTGTAATAGAATATTACTCCAATTAAAATAAAAAATACAATAAATAAAAATAATCTGCTGATTTTTTGGAGGAGAGTTTAGATGTTTCACTATAAGTTAATTTAACACATTTCAAGATAATCTTAGTGTATAAATTTAATAAAAACATAATTTGTGTTAGATTGATAAAAAGAAATACGTATTTAAAGTCATAGGAAGCTCATAGATGACTTAAGTGAGTCTTGCCATCAAGTAACTATTTCTAAAACGTGTTATACACATAAAAAATCAGTTGCATACGTGGTATATATGCACGTGTTACATATATACCTTGTTATTAATATTATTTTTATTATCGATTTGTATTAAAAGTTAAGTTACATTTATTTATTTATTTATTCAAATTTAAAATAATTCCTTACAGTTGTTTAATTTAATTATTGTAGATTTTAGCTTTTTATTTAGTGAGTGTTCGTTGTTTAAGTTTAATAGTGATTCGTTTCTGGAAACTAATTTGTTAAAAAAATAGAGACCACGATATGTAACTGAGAATTTTGAGAGTCTTGTTGTTTCAAAAGGTATCTTTAAGTGTTGCCTGTTGCTCTTGGATTGTATTTATTTATATTGTTTTTAAAAAAGTGTGCTGTAAATTGCTCTGGAACCAGTCTTAGTTTATATTTAAACATGAAAAGTATATTTTTAAAAACATTTATTTGGAATATATTTAGTGCGTTCATTTGTTCCAGTAAGGGTTGAGCATGAGTAAATTTGCTTTTGTTGTATACTAGTCTTGAAGCGTGTTTTTGACGTAAGTAAAGTGGTTGTAATTTAGATTTGTGGGTACTGCCCCATGCTATTTTGGCATACATGAGATAGTTATGTATGAATGAGAAGTAGATAAGTTTGAGACTTTTTTATGACAAAAATGGTCTTGCCTTGTAAAGTAAACCTATGTTCTTTGATATTTTTGGGTTTATGTAGTTTATGTGGGGTTTCCAGGAGATGTGTTCATCAATTAGAACTCCTATAAGCTTTGTATTCAGAGCTCTTTTGATGGATATATTTTCTATATTATTTGTTGGTAGGTTCAGGGGTATGTTTTTAATTTGTTAATTAGAGTGAAATAGTATAAACTTAGTTTTTTCTATATTGATTGACAGTTTGTTTGATTTAAACCATATGTAAACTTTTTTTAGTTCAGCATTTGTTTTTTCATAGAGGTGTTCGATTGTCTTTGACGAGTAAAATAAGTTTGTATCGTCAGCAAACATTATAGTTTTAAAGATATTAGAAGCGTTTGGAAGATCGTTTATATAAATAAAAAACAAAAAAAGAGCAAGAATGGAACCTTGGGGTACACCATATTTTGTTTTTAGTAAATTTGAGTTGCTTTTTCTATCTATAATAACACACTGTTGTCTGTTATCAAGGTAGTTTTTAAACCAATTTAAAGCTTGATTTTTTATACGATATTTTTTCATTTTTGTTAGTAAAATCTCATGGTTGACGGTGTCAAATGCCTTTGACAAATCAATAAAGATCCCTTATGTGAATTTCTTTTTTTTTAAATGATCTACTTGTCCTATTTGAGAGGTCAACGATTGCATGCTCAGTTGAGTGTAGTTTTTGAAAACCATATTGACCTTTATTGATTATTTTGTTAGTTCTTAAATATTCATTTAATTTACTATAGAGTTTTTGTTCTAGAAGTTTTGAGAATACCGAAAGGATAGAGATTGGTCTATAATTGTTTAAAGAATTGGTTTCTCCTGATTTATCGATTGGTATAATTTTAGAGACTTTTAGTTTATCAGGTACAATACCTGTTGAAATTGATGAATTAAACGTTTGGTAAATTGGATTACGTATCTCCTCAAAAACATCTGAGACTACTTTGCAAGAGATGTCTTCGATTCCTGGGGACTTAATTTTAAGTGATTTAATAGCTATTTCAAGTTTGTCTTGATTTATTTCATTGAAATTTAAAGAGCAGTGTGAGCGTGTTAAGTAACTTTTAAATTGGGCATTGAACTTTCGATGCAAGATCAGCACCAATGTTGGCAATGTGTTTATTAAATTCATTGGAAATATCTCGCTTGTTGTTGGATTCACTTTCATTAATTGTTTCTCTTGAAGGCATTTTGTTAACATTAATTTTACTTTTACCAATAATTTTCTTCATGATGTCACATGTCTTTTTTAGATCACCATTAAATTTTTGTATTTGATTAGAATAGTATAAAATTTTGTTTTTCTTTTTTAACCCTGGTAAACATCAAAATCATAAAGAAATCCACTAGATCCACTTCTACCCCAAAGTTTAATCCCTATTTGGTAGGTTTGTTTTGCAGGTATTGCTTTATTAGAGAGCATCCTTTAAAAGCAATCATGATTTTATCCACACAATGAAATTCTTCTGGTGATACCTTCAAAAAATTTGTGCGCAGTCATGTAATCCAAGGGCGCAATTTTTAAATGCGGTCACTATCCTTAGTTTCCTGTGTTACATTTATATTACCAACTAAATGTAAACTACGCAAGATGGACCAGAAACGATTTCATGACAAAACAGAGCTAACGCCATCATAGCTCATGAATGAATTTCAATATGATCTAGTTCATGGCATTTAAACAAGCCCCATCCGTAAATAGACATCAATAATTTTTTGAATCGCTTTTGGTGTTAAATTAATACTTAAACCAGTTAATTGAGTGCTGTATAAACTGCTTTGCTCTGTTACTATTTTAAGAAGCTCATCCGTGAAAAACATTTTGAAGTACTAATATGGAGTCCTGTCATCTGATATGGTTTGCGTTGATAGTTCCTAAAATTTTGTATTACCAACATGTAAGTCATCCTTTTTCCAAAGTCGTTTTACTGGTTTTTTCTTATTTACCTTATTAGACAAAGTTGGTCATCATCACTACTATCATTATTATCTTGAGAGACATTTTCTTCTTCACAATTTACATTCAGTTGCCAAACAGGTCCTTCATCACAAAAATCATTATTATCTACAATCTTACTGACATTCTCAGGCTCACAATCTGAATCTGAGTCATTCATGTCATCAAAGTCACTATCTCCATCAAGAATATAAGCAAGAGCCTCTTCCATGTTATAATTTTTGTTTTTATACATCTAAAATTAATTATAAGTTAAACAAAATTAATATGCATAAAACATCACATTGTGGCATATCTGCTATATATAACCTAAACATGCTACATCATACATTTAAAATTATAAAAACTATAAAAAACACTTGCAAGAACTTCATTAAACTTCTAACTGTCTTAAAATTATATAAAAGAAACAAATATGGAGCCACATCCTAGACAATATTGCCATTCTTTAAAAATAAGATTTGAGGGTTGGTGTTTGTCTTGATTTCACAAACTTATAATATCCAAATTAATTACGTAATGAAACTGAGTTGAAAATATACCAAAATGGGTATTTTTGACATGAATAGATGCCATACTCGAATGCCAGATTAATAAATATTTGTTGCAGATCTGCTACACGGGGCTCTATAGGGTTAATATAGATTTTATTAATTCAGTTATTTTACTCAAGGTCAAAAAACGTTTATATAAAAAACTCAGATAAGTTTACAATTGTTACTATACTAGGTTTCAATTTTTAAAACTGTTGTAAGTTTGCAAGGTTGGGCACATTTCAATTCCAGCACCCATTTAAAAGTTCCTCAAAGATAAAACACAGTAAGGAAGATATTGAATATAAATAATATATCATAATATGAAATGAAAATAAATTTTAACTAATAACCCTGTAAGTAACATTAGTTGCTAATTCTTTATTTCTAAACTGCTAATAAAAATTATGTTATTTTATAGTTCTACATTTCAATATATTAAACAAAAATTAAACGCGCTCTTAATGATTTTTTTTTGAAACTATAGCTTGAAAAATATATAGTTTTTCTGAAACATTTTTAACTTCATCACCAGTATTTGAGCATTAAATGCTCAGCTTATAAGTAAATCGACTGCACTTAGGTTCATTAGAATAAAAAATGAAGTTTAGCTCTGGACTAGATGCTCAAATTTCTTTTGATTTTCCGAAAGGTTTTCCAACATTTTTGTTAACGAAATCAATGGTAAATCAAGTAACAGACTTGAAGCTGTTGCTGCTTTTAAGTTTTTCTAGTGCAAGAAAATATCGAAGTTGAAATAAATACTAGTCCAACAAATAGTTTTTTTGGAATATCTTTAAATAAACCTTTGTCACCTATATTTAAATAACTATCGCTCAGGTTATAAGAAAATCCACAGTTCACAGGTTCATAAGAATAAAAAATAAAGTCTAGCTCTGGACGGGGTGCTTGAATTTCTTTTCATTTTCCTTACGGTTGATACAAAAAATTTCTTACACACTCATGATATTTTTTTTATGAAGAAAAATTATATAAATAATGAAAAATATAATCCGTGCTTTTCTGAATTATCTCCTGTTTAAAACTGAAGCATCTGGTTGCATGTCTCCAATGTTCAAGCTTCAAAAATAAATTTAATAAACTCATGTTCTTTCCAGCCCGGTTCCGGAACAGCCCACTCAGAAACATAAGTTCGAAGAGCTTTGTATCCTTTGGGTGTCAAATAAACAATACATTTGTCTAAATTAACCCAATGAGAAGTAACTACTGTCTTTGTTGTTAGGTCTTTTCAGTTATAAAAGTACTAAAAAGCCTGAGAAAAAAAGAACTTAATGGACATACACATTTGATTAGTCTTAAACATCTTTTCACTTTTTTTTAATTATAAGCATAAACCATTTAATTTTGTTAACATGTAATCGCATATTTAACTTCATATTTTCTAAGTTTTTAAACAGAATAATAATAGAACCAGAGTCAGTATATTTAAATAAATCTATTCTCATAAAAAGGTTTAAAAATGGAACATTTTAACATGAATAAAGGTAAGTATAGTTTATTAAGTTGTTTTATTTTCAGTCGAATTTACAAAATTTAGTAATGGTATTCTAACTTGATCATTTCCATGTGCAAAGTATACACATTTTCTCCATTTCATGTTTGTAAAAGTTTTTTGATCTGACCAAAGTCTTTTCTTATCACAAATATTTGAAGGTTCTCAGTAAAAACAAAATCTTCAGAAAAAGTTATCTAATTCACTCAAACTAGGTGCACATAGTTCAATGGAAACTGTTGAACAAGATTTAGTTGTTGAATTTCATACAATGGATTTACCATAAGCTGATGAGATCTGTTTTCATTATCTAGTTGAGCATACTGACCCGAACGGAATCTATAATCAGTTCTTTTTAAAACCAAATTACTATTAATTGTACCATAAACTATACGAACTTAAACAGTAACACCAGCCTCATCACAGGAATAGTAACCACTACATTATACAATGCCCTTCAGAAGACTGCGATCAGGCATATCACATAGAAATGCAAAGTTTGAGACATAGTAGGATTTACCCCATAAAATCACTGATTTATTATGCAGTTCATTCAGCTCATGTGCAAAACTGGTCAAAAAATCAATAGAATTTGGTTCTTTCTGACCACTGTATAAGTTAACAGTAAAGATTGAAAAACAGAAAATTGAGATGTTATACACCATAATTGGTATCCCTATGATTTAAAAATAGGGAGACAATCTATATTAAAGAGTAGCTTAATTTCATCACAGTGTTATGCACTGCGCTATAAAATTATTTCAAAGCGCTTTAAAAATATTTCAAGAACTTCAATCATCTTGGTTTTATCAACTTAGTTCAATACTCCAAAACTGTCCTTGAATCTTTAGGAAGTTGGTGCCCATAATTTCTTAAAATTGTTAGTAAGTCATTAACACATTCTCGTGTAGTTTGATGTTTTAAAACCGAAAGTATAATTGTTTTTAATAATGATTGAGTATTATCCGTTAACTCACAAAACTCATTAACTGATGGGTAGATAAAATTATCAAAACTTTGCCAAACTCTATTTATTTAGGGCTGATGATCACAATCTGATTCATTCTCACTTTCTGATTGCAACAAATAACCACCATTAAAAGTTTTTATTGCTACGTTTTCACTAAAATTTAGATCATTTGTTGGGGAATCAATACATTTTGAAATTGCATACACATGACTATATTTATTACGCGAGTTAGTTATACGTTTCCTACGTCCTAAGCTACATTGCTGAGTTGTGCCACCAGCTTTAACAGATATAATGTGAATTTATTTTTCAACGATCTGAATTCGGTACAGCAAAGCACAGCTTTACCGCAACAGATATTTGGAATGTAGATGATCCAGGTTGTACAACCGTACAAAAACCACAAAAGATTGTTGCCGGAAAAGGAGTAAAACAAGTTGGAGCAATCACATCGGCCGAGAGAGGAAAATTACTGACAGTCTGTTGTGCTGTGAGCGCTTCTGGGAATACTATTCTACCAATGCTTATTTTTCGTAGAACAAATTTTTGTGACCACTTTGTTTGTGGTGGTCCAACAGGATGCATCGGAACTGCGGTTCCATCCGTATGGATAAATGGACAGAGTTTTTGCCGTTCATGAAGCACTTTTGAATCATGTGCAATGCATCCCACAGCGACCAGCTTTATTGCTACTTGACAATCACGAATTGCACATTAACTTAGAAGTTTTGGATTTTGCGAAGGCCAATGTTGTTATGTTGTTCTTTCCGCCTCACTGCTCACACAAGCTGCAGCGATTAGACAGATTTGTCTACTTTCCTTTTAAAAAATTCTTTAATGCTGCATGTGACACATTGATGAATGCAAATAAAGGCAAAACAATAACTATTTATGACATTCCAAGCTGTGTATGCTATGCATTTCATCTGGCTATGACAGTGAAAAACATATGTTCAGGGTTTAAAGTCACCAGAATCTGTCTATTCAATCGCGAAACTTTTTTGCGAAATGTCAAGTATATGCCTTTAAAAGTTACGGACCGCCTAGAACCAGCAGTAACTATGGTACAGCTTGAAGTTCCTGTTTTAGCTACTATCAGTCAAGACCTTCCTGTCTTGGTTACTGGTAATAACTATAATAACAATATTTGTGATTTTTTTAATAAATTTTGATTGTGATATTTTGCCTTTATTAAGATGTAGAACCAGATAATACTGAGCATATTGAATCATTAACTCCAGGATTTCTAAAAACTCCACCAGCAAATGTTGCAAAAACTCCACAAGAAATTTTTGAAGAATTTGAAAGCGTTCGGCCAATATTGGACGTTAGTAGTATATATTGAGAGTTCTGGGCCATGCCGTTTTTAACCATTAATTCATCCAAAATTTCAACATCAATTTTAACCATTAATTCATCCACAATTTTAACAATAATTTTAACCATTAATCTACCTGCAATTTAATTATTATTTTAACCATTAATCTATCCACAATTTCAACAACAATTTCAACCAATAATTCAACCACAATTTAATTTATTATTTCAAGTATTAATCTAACCACAATT
Source organism: Hydra vulgaris (assembly GCF_038396675.1). NCBI lineage: Eukaryota > Metazoa > Cnidaria > Hydrozoa > Anthoathecata > Hydridae > Hydra > Hydra vulgaris. The sequence goes on from NC_088926.1 coordinate 41,081,493, forward strand.
TCGATTCATAGTATATTTAATTTTTTATCTTAATTATATGCATAATGTTCTAACTTTATGTTTAATCTCATTTTTTATAAAATATAGAACTATTTTATAAAAAGAATTTCATTCTTCATTCTTCTTTGTCAGAATCTTCATCATATTCACTTCCTAAATCTAAATCTGTCATAATGCTAGTATGATTAGAAATCTTTTTTAGAACTACTACTTCTGGTAGTTTAATTTGTATTGATTCAATCATTGAACCGATAAAAATACCTTTAATTTTTAAACATCCAACGACATTACATCTTTGATTTATATAATCATGACCTGAAGTTTCAGCAAGTGATTTATTATTTTTACGATAAAATAGTGAAGTTATTCTTAAATCTTTTTCTTTTGTGTAAATAACTTTCCATAAATTACTGGGGTTGCATTTGGTTTATCTGTATTATATCTTAAAATCTTTAAATTTGAAGTATTAACTTGGGATTTTTGCCCACCTTTTCTTATTTCATCTTTATAAATTTCAATTTGTTCTCTACAAAATTCTTCAATAGCTTCAATCATTTTAATAAATTTTTGTTGTTTTTCAGTTTTACCTTCTTTTTCATCAAAGCATACTAAAGAAAGTGATTAACCATTAAGTTCATTCGTTTTCATATCTTTATTTTCGCAAACACCATATGAAAATAAAGGTAATGTTTTTATAAGAACGGGTCCCTCATTTCAATTAGCATATCTATATGCAAGATTTAATTTTTGATATGGAACAGGTTTGTCAGCTTTAAATACTTTTTTTACAAATAAGTTTTCAATGTTAAATTTTTCAGGAGTTATAAATATTTCATTAGCATTTTTCATTTCCATTTTATATATGCAAGAAAATTATTTATATTATTTTCAAAAAAAAAAATTATTTTGTAAAACTTAACTGTAATAATAAAGTACTCCAATGACATGAAAACTTCCAGATTGATCTACTTGTGAATCTTCAGAGTTTAATGTAACTACTAATCTTCTTCCAGCTCCAACAGCAGGCATTGAATCTTTAAAATATCTATAAAATGAGATAGTAGTTGTAGATGTAATTGAAGGTGTTGGAGCACCATTAGCGTCTACTTGAGCTAATAGTCCAGATTCTTCATTATTAAATGAATAAAGATTAGCACTATTCCATGAGAAGAGATAAAAATCTTCTACTCCAGATGACATGAATATACATGTACTAATACTAGTCTGATTATATGCATCTACATATCCACCAGATATTGAATAATTAGCATAATTATATAGAGTCCAAGGTGTTATAGCATTGCTAGTATGTTTAGGGGGAACGCTACCATCATACATTCGCACTCTTGATTCCCACCAAGATCCAGATAAGCCAATAATATGCATTCTAATATATTTTAGATAGATTCCTCTACCATTTCCTGCAGTATCCATTAAAATATATTCTTTACCATATGATGTATTCGTATATCTAAATACATCAGATCGTAAATTAAGATCTGAGATGTAAGGTGGTAATGATGGATTTCTACTAACAAAAGGTTGTATCCAATATTCAACCATAACTCCAGTAGCGTTATAAAGTTCAATTTTTAAAGTTTGTTTAAATGGCATATCAAATGTACAATATCCTCCAAATTGAGTAGCATTGTGCATATTACATCCTTGCAAAGAGTTAGCATAAAATGGTCCACCAAGTGGGGAAAACAAAAAGTTGCAAGCTAGACCAGTAGCATCCATTCCAGTATTAACTGTAGTATAAGCTAAATTTCCTATGCGAAGTTCACCATCTGCGTATATTTTAATAAATACGTTACCTGCAACACTTGGTCCAGTAGTACCTAATTTATTTAATGCTAGCCATAGTTTTCTTAGGATACCACTGCTATTATTGTTAAATGATATAGTATATACATCTGTTCCCTTATCACTTGAACTTGGTGGAAGAGATTGTTTTTTTGATCCAAGACATGTTAAACTTGAATCAGGTACTATTTTTACAATGTGAGAAGCAGGTACTATATGATCGACGTAATCTTTTGTAGCAGCATCATTTAGTAGTCTAGGAATTGGTAGATTTTCTATTGTGTTACCATTCATATCAATTTTAGCAGACATATTATTCAATCCGTCTCTTCTAAGAAATGTGCTATTAGCTTGAGTCATTATTAATCCATCAACTACTGTTTGTGAATTTGAATTTGAATTTGTTTTTCTTCCAAATATATCAACAGGCATTTTTTTATATATAAGATTTTTTTTAATTTAATTTATTAATAATATCTTGAAAATCAACTCCTTCATCAAGCTTTTTCAATACGTAAAGGCACAAATGTCCACAGAATGAAGTGTCTCCAAATTGAAATCTTTCACTATTATAATAGACATTATTTTTAATATAATCGACAAGTTCAACAGGTGGAGGTTGTGCATAAGAGTCAAAGACATACTTTTTGTTACCGACTTTATACCAACAGATCCAATGAAACCCATCTGTATTTGAATCTCCTGTATTTACTATTCCACATTCTTTTTTATTCATTTTCTTTGGTAGTTGATCTCTTACAAATACGCCTCTAAAATTTTTTATTTTCAGTTTTTTTGCTGCTTTTTCTAATTGAAATTTGTAAGTGGTATATTAGGTAGAATTATTCCTTCAACATTTATAAATTTGTTCATTTTATATATGAAAAAGGATTTTTTTCATATATAGATTTCAACTAAGCTATAGTATCCTTTATGTGGATCATATTTATCAATTTTTTGGCTGTAGATGATATTAAATTCGACATTGTCAATACATTTTGCATGGTAAAATTTGTAATATTTTTTTATTGCGTTTATGAGATCATTTGTTCTATTTTTAAGTGTTATTTTATCAGCATATTTTGTTAAAACTGTTATTTTACCCTTTTTTCTATTCAATAAATTTTTTAATTCATATCTTCGTTTCATCTGCATTTCCATTTTATATAAAGAAAAAAATATTATTGTAAGTTATAAATTTTTTTGTAATTTATAACTTTATGTACTTAATTTTATCATAAAGATATGAGGAGTTACATCATATGGTTTATATTTGTCAATATTTTTGATGTAAAAGACGTCATTACCTTTGTTATGATCAGAACAGCATTTAGTACAATACTTGTAATAATTTTTTGCTACTTCTATTGCAATGTCTTTTAAATCTCTATCATCACTATTAAGAACTATTACTATTTTATTATTATCACATATATAGATTTGAATTTCAATGTACGTTTATCACAAATATTTCCATTTTCTATTTCCATTTTATATATGCAAGAAAAGTTTTTTTGTAAGTTATAAATTCTTTTTGTAATTTATAACTTACTTAATTTTATTATATATATGACATTATTACAATAATTATTAATTGAATTAAATTCATCAATATTTTCAACGCATAAGTCATCGATAGTTACGTCATCTTCAACATAGTCATTCTCGTATAAATTTTTTGCTTCTTCTATTGCCACTTCTATTAAATCTACATCAGAATTATTAAGGGCTGTTACTATTTTATTATTATTACATATAGATTTCATTTTTAGTTCACGTGAAGATTTCATTGTCATTTTATATATATAAAATTTTTATAAAATATTTCTATAAGTTTCTTAATTCTTTATTATCAATCCAAGAGTTAAACGAGTCAGGATACCCATACCACTTTACAAATTATTTGTCTTTGAGCTTTTGAATTACTTTTTCGATTCTAAATATTTCCTGATTTGTTTTTTATAGTTATTGTTCATAAAATGTACCTTGTATTTCTTCACCATTATAGTCAGTTATTTTATAAGTTGGTGGATCTGTGTATTGAATTTTTGATATAGTAAAAACTTCTTCAGTCCATCTTGGTGTATATCCTTTTTCAAATGTTTTCTTCTTTTTAGTTATCCTAACTTTATCACCTATTGAAAATCTAGGATGCATTGGTCCTGATCGTGTATTTACGTTCAAGTTTAACCAAACAATATTCTCATCCTTTTTATCACTAGCTTCAACTCGCGTCATTTTAATTGATGAATGTCTTGTATTGTTATATTTATTTTTCATTTCATCTAAAATATCGATATATCTTCTAGTTGAATTAGCTGAAAAGTATTTAAACATTTTCTCTTTCATGGTTCTATTCCAACGTTCTACTACTGAACTTTTTTCTTCATTTTCAGTTGAATATATATCTATCCCTAACGATTTTACATGCTTATTATAAAATTCTTTACCTTTATCTACCCACAATTTTTCACACTTTCTATCCTCAAATATTTTATTTAAAGCATGAGCAACATCAACTCCAATTTTACTCTTCAATGGAACAATCCATCCATACTTTGAAAATACATCTATAACCATGAGTAAGTATTTTATACCGTCATTGAATTTCGATAAAGATTGCATATCAACTAAATCAGCAGCCCATATTTTATCAATTCCATTGACAATCACTTTTCTTTTTTTAAAATGTTTTATAACAGGTTTATGAAGTTTGTTTGCAAGTTCGTTAGTCTATATTAATTTTTTTTCCTTGTCTTTTTTACTGGTCGATTGCAGTTTTTTTTGAGTATTTTCAAAACCTACTCCGCTTGGGTCTGAAAGACCTAATCCAAATTTTGCTTTAGATGCTATAATAGGTTTTATAATACCTCTTTCAATTTTTTCACGTGTTGTTGGATTTTTTATAGCATCCATTTCTTCAATCATCATTTTATCAGCTAAATTTCTATTTGTAGTGTCTGTAAAGTGCTGATAAGCAAGATCATGATGATAAGCAGCATTATCAACTCTATCTATAGGTTTACTCCATTCTTTATATGCATCAGTGGAAGTAAGTCTTTCATCCAAATTAGTACCAGGACCAGCAAAGTTCATTCCAGGTAAATGCATTTCACCAGGAAATTTTGCCCATGGTAATTTTATTTTTTTAGTTATTGAATTAATTGAATTCACTAAATCTCCACCTTTCGAAGCTGAGACAAATTGAGTTTTTGTTGTTCCACAAACTTCACAAGTTCCACGTAACATATTTCTATTGTTTTTACTAACAACGTTTTGTAGGTTTAGTGTATCTGTTTTTCTTTTACATTTGAAGCAATACATTTTTATTATGTAAATATTTTTTATATTTCCAATAAAAAATGAGCATCATTGATTTATCCTGGAATGCAAATAAAAATAAGAGAAATAATAGCAAGTTGCTCCCTAGAAGTATAAGAGGCTTAGTTGTTGGAAAGTCAGGTTGTGGAAAAACTACTTTGTTATTAAATTTACTTTTGAGACCTGGATGGTTAGATTATAATAATTTACAAATTTATGGAAAGTCGTTATATCAAGATGAGTTTAAGATAATAAAAAAGTGTTTTGAAGAAAAATTACCAAAAGAAGTTATTCTTAATCTGTTTAAATATCAAGACAAAATAGAAAATCCAGATTTAATGATTGAAGAAGTTTCAAAAAATATAAAAGATAAATCTGACATCGAGTGTAATTTTTTTGAAAAAGGAGATGATATACCAGATCCTGCAGATCTTGATTCAAAAAACAACAATTTAATAATATTCGACGATATTTTGCTTTCAAACCAAAATAAGTGTGAGGAAAATTATGCAAGAGGAAGACATAGTAATGTAGATTGTTTTTATCTTTCACAAAATTATTTTAGATTACCTAGACAAACTATAAGAGAAAATGCAAATTTTATTTGCTTATTTAAGCAAGATTCGATTAGTTTAAGTTATATTTATAGGGATCATGTTATAGGTGATATACCAATAGAGGAGTTTAAAAAATTATGTAAAACTGCTTGGTCAGAACCTCATGGATTTGTTGTTATAGATTTATCTTCTAAAATAGATAATGGAAAGTATAGAAGTGGGCTAGATAGTTTTTATTTTACGAATGAATTTTTTAATAATTAATTTTTTTCTTTTATATAAAAAATGCCATGTATACATGTTAGTGGAAATGAAAGTAAAATAAAAACTAGATTCGAATCTAGCATATCTCTTCCTAATGATAGAGAATATGAAATGGCTCTAGTAAGTTTAGAGACGTATTACAGTTTTCCGAATATTGATTTGTCAAATAACAATTTTAAATATAGTTCAGACAATGGAACAACTTGGTTTAATATAAATATTCCTACAGGAGCTTACGAGATTGGAGATATAAATGAATATATTCAATTAGCTATGATTAAAAATGGAAGTACTATATCAGGAGTTGCAGCTATTACAATTGGAGCTAATAGTAATACATTAAGTTCAACTTTAAATATTCCCACTGGATATAAAGTAGATTTTGCAGTTCCAAACTCATTTAGAACGCTTTTAGGTTTTGAATATCGAGAATATCCATCTGGATATTATGAATCAGAAAATATTGTAAATATATTAAAAGTGAATAGCATTCGTATTACGTCTGATATATTAGGGGCAACTTATTTAGATGGACAAACATCTACTATTGCATATTCATTATTTCCAGATGTAGGTCCTGGATATAAAATTGTTGAAAAGCCAACTAATTTAATTTACTTGCCAGTAATTATAAAGCAAATTTCTCAAATGGAAACTAAAATAACTGATCAAGATGGAAATTTATTCAATTTACGAGGAGAAAAAATAGATATTAGATTTCATATATAGGAGAGACAAGATTCTATCCTTGAAAGAACATTTACAAATGTTAATATTAAATTTTTTCGTAAGTTATAATTTTTTTTTCGTGAGTTATAAAAATGACTAATTACACTAATATTAAAGTGAATATTTCAGAAGGGCAATTAAAAAAAATTAAAAAAGTAGTTAGTAAAGAACTCAATGCTAGTATCAAATTATCGTATGAAGATCTAAATGGTGAGCATGTATTAGCTGTAACAAAAAGACAATTGAATAAAATTAAAAGTGCATATGAAAAAGGTACTGGAGTTGTTATTAATTTAAGTAAAGCTCAACTTATACTCAATTCTAAAATAGAAGGAGGATTTCTTGGAGCACTTTTACCTTTTCTAACATCAGCTGATAACTTTTTAGCATCAAAAGTTATACCATTACTTGCAACAGGTCTACTTACAGGAGTAGGTGCCGCAACTGGAAACAATTTAATTAATAAAATTGCTGGAAATGGTACTTCTAAAACATTATATACTAAGATGAATGGTAAAGGAATTAAATTTACTAAATTAGGAAAAGGTTTCTATCTATCACCATGGAATAAAGGAGGAAATTTAGGAGACGGTCTATACGTGAATAGTGGTAATGGATATGAAAAGACTGGTAAAGGTCTATTATTAGGTCCTAATTCACCATTTGCTAATATTCCATTTTTAAATTTAATTTTTAAGTCCTTCGGACCCATGAAAAATATTAACATATATAAAATAAATTTTTATATATGTAAAAACATGTCCAGATATCCAATACATAAATTTATAAATAAGATACCAATGGGTGATACTAATGCATCTAATTCACATTTTAAATTTAATGAAAAATCATATCATCCTACAGTATTAATAAACGGTACAAAATGTGAAATATTTGCACAGCAAGATATTAAATTAGATTTTATGTCTCAAAAAAGTATTTCATTAAAATTAGGTATTGAAATTAATGGTAATAGTGTTGCATTAGTTTCACTTAAAAATGAACTTAAATTAAAATTGTTATGTTTACAAAATTCCGTTATATCAGAGTCTGTAGATGATATCGTTATTATCATTAAAAATAATTCATTTGAAGATGTAACAATTAATAAAGGAGATAGTTTATGCTTTATTAATTTATTATAAAAATTTTTTATTTCCTTTATAAAATGGAGTATTTAGCTAAATCTAATATAAATAAATTATATCCGTCTTTACGAAACGAATATACTGAAATAGAAACTCAAGTAAGTGCTACTGTATACCGTTTGAATAAAATAAGTGAAATTCAAAAAGAAATTGAAATGGAGAGAGAAAAAAAATCTACATTAAGTAAAAAGTATAATAAAGCAATAAAAATAATTTCCGCAGTTGATGTTGCATTAATTGGAAGTACAATGGCACTTAGAACTGTTGGTATTGGTTTTTTAGCTACAATAGTAGCAACACCAGTAGCTATTGCATGCGAAGGAGCAGCATTAGCAATCGGAGCTCTTTCATTGATAGGAGGGCAAGTTAATAAAAAATTAAGTTTAAAAGCACAAAAACATGAAAGTATTAAAATACTTGCAAATTCAAAATTAAATACAATAATGGATCATATTTCTAAAGATTTAGTAGACGGACAAATAGATGATAAAGAATTTGAGCTGATACTTAGCGAATTTGAAAAATTTAAAGTTATGCTTGAAGATATTAGATCAAAAAATAAAAAAGATATTAATGAACAAACTAAAATATCGTTGATTAATCAAGGAAGAGAGGAGGCAATTAATCTATTACAAATGAGATTTAATAAATCTGAAAATATTAAGAAAATAACTTAAGTAAATTCTTTCTTGTTATTAAAAATATGTTTTACTTTTACCCTTTCTTTTTAGAATGTAGCAAGCGTGAAAATGATTTGAATAAAAAAAGGTATTTAGAAAAATAAGTATTTAGAGAAGCAGGCTTTATAAGAAATAATATGCTAATTACTGATGGAGGTAACTTTAAAATACCTACTCAGTATAGTGATGAAGCTAGAGATAAGCTATATTATCTTATTCAGTTTAAATATTATAAAGATAATGGTAATGTTGAAAATATGATTAAAGAATCATATAAAGAATAGGAAAATATTAGTAAGAAAGAAAAATGTAGATTAGTTGACAGATATGTATATAATTTAGATTGTAATCTTAAAGAAAAAAAATTTACAAGAAGCAAACTATTGTCTGATTTAATATTTAATCCGATAGAAAATATTGATATTAATTATAGTGATTTTGAAATAAAAGATATTATTTATAAAAATTAAAAACACATAACATCTTTTATGTTATGTGTTTTATTTTTTCTTAAATATATAAAAATGTCGTTGTTTAAATTTACAGATCCTAATAAAAGAGATCAACTTGTAAAAGAATTCATTTATCTTAAGAAAAAAGTACAACAAGATAATATTGCTGAAAAGGTGGGTGAATATAACCTACAGATGGATTTATCAAAGTTATATAGACCCTTTATCTGATAGTCAATCTGGAATAAATAATAGTATATCTAATTTGAAAGATCAATTAGCACTCACTTTTTCAAATCCTGAAAAGGATCTTGCTATACTTCGCATGGGTCCTTCGGACCTACTTCGCATGGGTCCTTCGGACCTACTTCCTTTTGATAAAGGGACTGAAGTTCCTGAAAGACCAAATATTTTGAATTTTGGAAAAATTGCAACAAATTATCTTAGATTGTATACAAAAAGTAAAAAGTCTACAGATCCTGTATTTGGAATACATTCAAATGGAGATGAACTAAATATTGGTAAAAAACCAATTACAATTAATAATGATGATATAAATGTTGATGGAAACATATATGATGGTACACCAGGTCTTTGGGAATTAGTAACAAAGTTTAAACCTAAAAAAGAGGTATATAGTACTGAAGATCTTAAAAATTATCGAGAAATATTATTAAATACAGATGCCCTTACTACTGATAAAGGTAAAGTAAGATCATCTAGAAGTGAAAAATATAATGAGTTAATATCTCCAATTTGGAAAGATATAAGAACTCCTATATTATCAAAGAAAAAACTTGAATATGGAACTGGAGTTAAAAAAACAAGAATACAAACTGTAATTCTTCCTAGTGATCCTAATGCTCTAGTTGAGATGCTTGAGTTACGTATAGCTGCATGGGAAGCAGGTAATAGCTCATCAAGAAATGAAGCTGTTGCAATTAGCGATGAATTATTAAGACAAGGTGTATTAAGTAAGGGTAAGTATGAAGCAATACAGAATACTCTTGCAATATAAAAAAAAATTTTCCCTAATTAAAAATGATTATTGTTCAAAATAAAAGATTTTTGAAAAAACATGTTATTGGTGGTAGTGGATTTTTTGATACTTTAAGAGAAATTTTTAGACGAGCAGCAGCATCAAATGTAACAAAAGTATCATCAGCTATAATTAAAAAGCTTGCAGCTACTGATTTAGGAAAAACTGCAGTAACTGCTGCTAAAACAGCAGGAAAAGAGCTATCTATATCAGCAATAGAAGCTGCTAAAAATGCTACAATTCGAAAAGGAAATAAATTAATTAATAAAGTAGCTCCAAAAGTAAATCTTAGTAAAAAAAGTGAGGATATATTATCAAAATAAGCAAAGTCAGGAGATGAAGCAGTAACAAATTTAAATAATATAATTAATGGAAATGGTCTGAAAGGCTCAAGCGGAGTAAAGCTATCACGTAAGAATGCTATTAGAATAGAGGATATAGTTAAAAAAGGGAGAGGTCTTCGGAGTATATAAAAAAATTTTTTTCTATTATATAAAAAATGACAACTTCTCAATCAATTTTAAATATTACAGAAACACCAATTGTAGATGAATTGATTGAAAAATATTATTATTGAGATTATGATCCAGCATCTCGTCCTAATCTAAATAATACTGGAAATATTATAATAAATATTGAACAATCCGATTTATATTCAGTACCATCTGATGCATATCTATTGTTTGAAGGAAGACTTCTTAAAGCTGATAATACAGCTTATGCTAATGCAGATGCAGTAGCTCTTACAAATAATGGCATTATGTATCTATTTAGTCAAATATCTTATCAATTATCTAATCAAGATATTGAAGTAGTTTTTAATCCTGGACAAGCAACTACAATGTTAGGAATGCTTAAATACCCGAACGATTATCAATTAGTTCAAGGGTTGAATCAATTATGGTATAAAGATTCAGCAACAACAGCAGTCATTGCAGAAAACACCGGATTTGCAGCAAGACAAGGATACTTGATTCAAAAACCAACTGCAAAAGGTACATTTTCATTTTGCGTACCTTTAAAACACATCTTCGGATTCTGTGATGATAAAGTTATTTATGGATTTAAACATACAATAATTCTTACTAGAAAATCTGATGATGATGCTATTTTTAGAGGAGCTACTGTAGCTGCTGGAAAAGTAGACCTCCAAAGAGTGACATTGTTTATGCCGCATGTACAACCAGCTCTAGCACAACAAAATGAACTTTTAAGTATTATAGCATCTAAAGCAACAATTCCAGTTGCTTTTAGAACTAGACAATGTGATAGTTTAGAAATCCCACAAACTCTATCAACTACTTGGAAACTTAGTGTAAAAACAGCTAGTGAAAAACCAAGATATATTGTTGTTGGATTTCAAACAAATAAAAATGGAGATCAAACAACTAATCCAGCAATATTCGATCATTGCGACTTGAAAAGTATTTACGTTATGCTAAGTTCTGATAAATATACACTAACTGATTACAGCTTATCATTTCCAAATCAACAATTCTCAAGAGCTTATAGAGATGCAGCTGTATTTAGTGAAAAATATTATGGAATGAACGAATTGATTACTAATAGCAACATACAACCTCTTGATTATAAAGATTTGTTCCCTATATTTGTTATTGATGTAATTAATCAACCAGAAAGATGTAAATCAACAGTAATAGATATACAAATTAAAATGAACTTTAATACAGCAGTTCCTCAATATACGATAGGATATGCTGTAGTAATATCAGATAAATTAGTGAATTTTAAATCAGATGGAAGTAAATTAGACCTTATTATTAATTAAAAAATGATATAAATAATTTTTTTTCTTCATATAATAAAAATGTATTACACAAGGACAGCATTGCAAAATTTATTAAAAGAAAATAACATTTCACAAACATCTAAAAATTATGTCACATTAATAATGCTTGCTATAGATAATGGTTTGATTGATAAGGATGCAATCATGTCAAAAGCAACAGAATTAACTGGTGTGAAAAGACCTATTGGATGACCTAGATTAAATAAAGTAAAAGAAGTTCGTGAGAGAAAACCAGTAGAAAGACCTAGATTAAATAAAGTAAAAGAAGTTCGTGAGAGAAAACCAGTAGGAAGACCTAGATTAAATAAAGTAAAAGAAGAAAAAGAAAAAAAAGAAATTGATCCAAAATATGAAAGATTAAGAACAATTAGGAAAGAACCAGTCACTATTAAACTCACAAACATAGAAACAGGAGAAGAAATAATATATAAATCATTATATATGGCTATGAAAGAAACTGGACATGGATTTGGTTATTTTGAATTACGTGATGGTAAGATTGAAGATGGTTATAAGATTGAAGAACTCAATTCTAAAAAATTAAAAAAATCTTTAGATTTTTGATGTGCTAAAATCGCTTAAAAAAAGATTGATATATAAAAATGGGAGATAAAGGTATGGAATTTTATAAAATGTTTAAACCAACTTTATGTCAATTGTATTGGAAAAAATCAAATGGATTTGTGCAATCTACTTCAGATCCTTTTGAAAAATGTGAATCTTACAAAACCACTATAAAAAGACCAAAAAAAATAATATTAAATTTATAAAATATTAAATTTGATATGATCTTATCATATAAAATTTTTGATAAGAAAAAAATTTTTTGAAAAATGATATAAAGAAACTTAAAAAATATATAAAATAAAAATCTTATGGATATAAAAATGGAAAACAAAAACGTAAAAGAATTAAGACAAATCGCCAAAGAGCGAGGAATTAAATATTACTATATAAAGCCAAGACGCAAACTTATTAATGAATTATCGCAATTAACTAACTCACATGAGCCTACCAGAACAAATCCTGCTCCACGTTCAGATGTCCATCGTCTAGATAGATATGTTCCTGTGCGTATAAAAATGGAAATGAATAGCAAAAAAGTAGAAGATTTAGACAAATCGCCAAAAATCAAGGAATTAAATATTACTATTCAAAGCGAAAAAGTGATCTTATTAATGAATTATCGCAATTAACTATTTCACAGGAGCCTATTAGACCTATTCCTGCTCCACGTCCAAATGACCTGCATCCTGATAGATATAACTCTGTAATTCAACGACCTATTCCTGCTCCACGTCCAAATGTCCTGCATCCTGATAGATATAACTCTGTAATTCAACGACCTATTCCTGCTCCACGTCCAAATGTCCTGCATCCTGATAGATATGTTCCTGATAGATATAACTCTGTAATTCAAAGACCTATTTCACAGGAGCCTATTAGATCAATTCCTGCTTCTAGCACTTTTAATCAAAGACAATTTAATAATTAACGTCATTTCAATCAAAGACCAATTTATATTCAACGACCATTCATACAAAGACAATTTAATACTACTAGAAATATTAATCAAAGGCATGTGCCTGTTAGACCAATTCCTGCACCACGTCCAAATGTCATGCGTCCTTCTAGACAAGTTCCTATAATTCAAAGACCAATTCCTGCACCACGTCCAAATGTCATACGTCCTTCTAGACAAGTTCCTATAATTCAAAGACCAATTCCTTCACCACGTCCAAATGTCAAGCGTCCTTCTAGACAAGTTCCTGTAATTCAAAGACCAATTCCTGCACCACGCCCAAATGTCATGCGTCCTTCTAGACAAGTTCCTGTAATTCAAAGACAATACCTGCACCACGTCAAAATATCATGCGTCCTTCTAGACAAGTTACTATAATTCAAAAACCAATTCCTGCACCTAGACATAAAAATAGGATAGATGAACAAATTTTATATCTTATAAATAGCTATAACGACTTAGCAGAGATGGTTAATCAATATATACCAGATCAGATTAAGAAAAAAATAGAAGAGACAAAATCTGAGATTAAAAAAAAAACAGAGCCAATAAAGCCTCCAATAGTTACTAAAAAACAAGTTGAGTTTAAATTAACTCAAACAGCTATTAAGAATGTGACAAAACAATTTTCAGCTAAAGGTATAAAAGAATATGATCTTGAAACTTTTATGAACGTTGCTAAAAATAGTGCAATTAAAGTACTAAATGAAAATAGAGGATCTAAAGTGAATATAGTTGTCACTTGTAAAATGGTAAAAACTAGTATTTTAACTGGAGACGATATAATTGTAACTCCTAAATTTGCATCGAATAGTACAGTTATATTAGAAGCTACAAATTTAGATGAACTTTATGAAACATCAAAGTCTAAAATTTTAGAAAATTTATCATTGTTTCAACAGGAAGGATCAAACTGGACATTTGTTTCTATTAAAAAAATAGATATAAATATTATAGAGTATAATCCACTTAAAGCTAAATCTTATATTCCACTTGATAAAAAATTAGCAGCTAAAAAAGCAATCATTAATATACAAAATGAAGATAATCAATGCTTTAAATGGTGTATAACATTTAATAGATTTATTGCTAATAACTGGTGATGAAACCACTCCGACTGGATCTGAAGTTTCTAACCATTACTGCTTGATAAATAATTTAAGTAGATTACTTTCAACGCAAACATCAAAAAGAAATGGTGCAACTCACTATTGTAGAAAATGCTTATTAGGATATAGTTCAGAAGAATATTTATCTAAGCATAAATTGTATTGTGATTCACATGATTCAGTTCGTATTGAACTTCCAAAACCAGGAACAACAATGTATTTTAAACAGCATTATAAATCGATGAGAGTACCCTTTGTAATATATGCAGACTTTGAAAGTTTTATTAAACCTATCAATACTTGTACTCCCAATCCAGATGAATCCTATACGAAGCAGTATCAAAAACATGTACCAAGTTCATTCTGTTACTATATTAAATGTTATAATCAAAGTATATACAAAGATAGATTAGCAACATATACTGCAAATAGTGAAGAAGATGATATTGCTCAAATATTTATAGACTATCTACAAGAAGATATTATAAAAATTTGTAATGAAGTAGATTTTAATAAGCCTATGATATTTACAAGTAAAAACAAGAAAGCATTTAATGCAGCAATAAAGTGTCATATTTGTGAAGAATATTTAGGAGAAGACAGAGTGCGAGATCACTGCCATTTAACTGGAAAATACAGAGGTGCTGCTCATAAAATTTGTAATTTGACATATAGGATTCCAGAGTTCTTCCCAGTACTATTTCATAACTTATCTGGTATGATAGTCACTTATTCATAAAGAAGTTGTCAGGAGGTAAATTAAGTTGTATACCTAACAACGAAGAAAAGTATATTAGCTTTTCTGGAGAGAATAAAGTTGGAGAGTATATTGAAGAAGATAAGACTGTTGATATTAAACGAGAGATTCGTTTCTTAGACAGTTATAGATTTATGCCATCTAGTTTAGATGTCTTATCAAAAAATCTAACAAAAGACCAATGTAAAAATATTGGAGAATTTTATAAAGGGAAACAATTAGATTTGTTAATGAAAAAAGGTGTATACCATTATGATTGGCTTGATTCTATTGATAAATTTAATGAAGCACAACTACCTCGAAAAGAATCATTCTTTTCTAAATTAAATGATGAAGGAATTAATGATGATGCTTACGCACATGCGCAAACTGTATGGAAGGAATTTAAATGCAGATCATTTAGAGATTATCATGATTTATATAATGTTTCAAATGTACTTTTACTAGCTGATGTCTTTGAAAATTTTAGAGATGTTTGCATGAAAAATTATAGGTTAGATCCAGCTTGGTATTATACATCACCAGGATTAGGTTGGGAGGCTGCATTGAGAAAAACAAAAGTAAAGTTAGAACTGTTGAGTGATTATGATATGATCCTCATGATAAAGAATGGAATAAGAGGTGGAATCAGTACGATATCAAATAGATTAGGAAAATCTAATAATAAATATATGGATAATTATGATGAAACTAAACCATCCAAATTTATCTAATATCTAGATGCTAATAATCTATATGGATGGGCTATGAGTAAACCACTTCCAACACACGGATTTGGTTGGATGGATGAAGATGAATTGAAAAACTAGAGATCAGTTTCATGTATACTTGAAGTTGATTTAGATTATCCAGATCATCTTCATGATGAACATAATGACATCCACTTGCTCCTGAAAGAGTCAAAGTGGATAAAGTTGAAAAACTTATACCAAACTTGAATAATAAGAAAAATTATGTGCTACATTATACCAATCTTAAATTGTATGAAAGATTAGGATTAAATATAACAAAAATCCATAGAGGAATAAGCTTTGAAGAAAGTGCATGGTTAAGTGATTACATTGAACTGAATACTAATCTTAGGACTAAAGCAACAAATGAATTTGAAAAAGATTTCTTTAAACTCATGAACAATCAGTCTTTGGAAAAACAATGGAAAATATTGAAAAAAGAGTTGATGTAAGGTTAGTCACAAACAGAGATGAAGCTGTTAAATTAGCATCAAGACCAAACTATGAAAGTAGGACAATATTTGATGAAAATTTAATAGCGATTCATATGAAGGGAACCAAATTAAAGTATAACAAGCCAATTTACTTAGGAATGTGTATATTAGATTTGAGCAAAACTCTAATGTATGAATTTTATTATGATTATATAAAGAAAAAATATTCTGATAATGCCAAACTCTTATTCACAGATACAGATTCATTAGCATATGAAATAAAAACAGAGGATTTTTCTGAAGATATTAAAAACGATATTGAAAGTAAATATGATACTAGTGAGTTTGTTCCAAATCATCCAGCAATTAATAACGGATTTAAAGTTGGATTAAATAAAAAAGTACTTGGAATGTTCAAAGATGAATCAGGAGGTAAACAAATTGAAGAATTTGTAGGATTAAGATCCAAGTTGTATTCATACAAGATTCATGAAAAAGAATACAAAAGATGTAAAGGTGTAAAGAGAAATGTTGTTTAGAACTATATAACACACGATGATTATAAAGATTGTTTATTTAATAGAAAAGAGCGCATTAGGAAAATGAATATTGTAAGATCACATGCACATGAAGTTTATACAGAAGAGATTAATAAAGTAGCATTAAGTGCAGAAGATGATAAAAGAGTCATATTAGAAGATGGAATTCATACATTAGCATATGGTCACTATATATTAAGAAACAAGACAACAGAACAAGATGCAGAACAGGAACCAGTAGAACAGGAACCAGTCGAATGTGAAGAAGATAAAAAATTAAATATACTATGAATCGAAATTGTGGTTAGATTAATACTTGAAATAATAAATTAAATTGTGGTTAGATTAATGGTTGAAATAATAAATTAAATTGTGGTTGAATTATTGGTTGAAATTGTTGTTGAAATTGTGGATAGATTAATGGTTAAAATAATAATTAAATTGCAGGTAGAATAATGGTTAAAACTATTGTTAAAATTGTGGATGAATTAATGGTTAAAATTGATGTTGAAATTGTGGATGAATTTAATGGTTAAAAACGGCATGGCCCAGAACTCTCAATATATACTACTGACGTTTCGACACCACAAGTTTAAAAAAAAATTGGCCCCTAAAAAGGAAGGACTCGTATTTTAACAGATGCACCGGGAAAAGAAGAGATTGCCAGAAACAAAGTAGCAAAAGAAAAGAAGATACACACAAAAACTGCAAAAAAAAGTGCCAGAAAAAAAATACTTACAAAAATTATTCCAAAAAAAGGCTATTCTGTAAAAACAACGTTATCAAAAGGAAACGCGAGACAAAAAACCTCAAAACCGTGAAAAGTTTTCATTAATCATGTTAAAGTGCATTTTTTATTATTATGCGTACCATATTTCAAACTTTCATATTATGTTTCAACTAACTGCATAGTCTTTCCCAAATAGCCCCAATTGAGGGGTTCGTTGGAACATTTTTTTACAAAACTCTAATCAAAGATATATTAAAAACTACATTACTAAATTTAATCATTATTAGTGAATATTGTGTGCTCTAGTAAGTAGTATTAAGGCAACAAAAAAAATTTCAAAAGATATTTGGATTTCGGCTAAAAGCTCACAAATAAAAAAAAACGTTGTAACTAACCCTGGTCTCCCCTACAGTTACTTTTTTAATTTGTATATTGTGAATAAAAAGTGGAGGCTTGTTAATTGGCAGCTTATGTTTTTTGATAACAGGACGGAAAAGAACCCATTTAGTTTTATCAATGTTTAGAGATAATATGTTAGTTTTAAGCCAGTAAGATATTTTGATTAACTCGATGTTCAAGTAATAAAATAAAGAAGTAATGCATTTGTGTGAAGTAAATAAATTGGTGTCTTCAGAAAAGAAAATTGTTACTAAATCTGAGGCTTTTTATTGATCATTAATATAAATCAAGAAAAGAAGAGATCTTATCATGGATCCTTGAGGAACTCCACATGTAATATTTAACAAATTTGATGAAAATGTTTTATCGGCGTAAATAAATTGTTTACGATTTGTTGATTAACTTTTCAATCATTTTAAAACATTGCCTGTTATAACGTATTATTTTGAAAAGATAAAAATAACTAAAGTACATTTAAAAGGAAAAGGTATTCCCTAAACAGTCATTTTTACGTTAACTGATACAATTAGCGCAACAACTTAAATATTATTTTTAAAGAATTTTGAAATTTCCGTTTTTTGTTTTATTTTTTTAAACTTCAACGTTTAATTATAGTAGTTTAAATTAGATTTGAAAGCAAAGATATGAAATTACAAGCTTCTAGTGCAATTACAACACATATACACAAAATCTCATTATTAAAATACAAAATAAACGTGTAACGTTATTAGCCCATTCCAGTTTCGCTATATTGGCCAGATATCAATGTTTTATGTAAAACGGGTTTTTTTTGTTTACATTGTGAACATGTAAACAACTTACTTTGGAAAATTAAATAATGTATTGGCCACATAAATAAACAAAACTAGCAATAAAAAATTGATTGCTTTGAGCAAGTATAAATAGAAACGATACTTTTTTGATCAATGATAAAAAAAGAATGGTCTAAAAATATGCTCCCTACACTGGATAGAATAACTGTGAATTGCTCAAAAGCATAATAAAATGGGCAAAAGTTGAAAAAATGTGATATTTTATTACTAAAAATTGATTTATCTAAAAAGTTCTGACAATATTTCCTAAATTGCGCCACTAAATATTTTTTATGCTTACTTTAGAAAATAAAATGGCAGTAAAAGCCGCCAGCGGTATAAGACTACTTGACTTAAAAACAGCTTTATTCATATTATTCAGATTACAATTGTTCCCAAAACAAACAAACAAAATTAATTGTGGGAGTCAAAAAAATAAATATGCTTGTCGTTTACAAAAAAATTATCAGTTTTAGGAGAAATTTATTTTAAATGTAACAAAATGAATAGTTTAGCAAATAATTTTAAGTATGCAGGCGCATGAGTGGATGCAGCATTTTTTAAAGTTTGAGATACAGTTGACTCTTGATATCTCGAACTCTAAGGTAACCGGAAAAAAGGTTTAAGATACCAAGAGTTTAAGATAATAAGAGGATTTATGCTCAAACAAGTGTGAAAAGGACCGGAAATAATGTTCGAAATACACAAGTTTGAGATATCAAGTAGTCAAGATATCGAGATTCAACTGAAACTTCCAGACATACAGCAAACTCCAAACATTTATGTTTATACTTATGTCAAATAAGGATGCGATGCTAAAAACTCCAATGATTGGAGCCTGGGCACAAAAATACTAAAATTTTAGCTGCACCTGCTTTAAACATTTGAGCAACATGCTGATACATTATTTTTTTACTGTTCTTAGTTAAATCTATAATCATCGATAAAGTTCAAAATTTACGCAATAATTAGTTTAATATTGCAATAATTCTTTTTGTGTTTTATAACTATGAAAATAAAAAGTTTGACACCCAACTTCAACCCCTCAGTTTAAAGTGGTTATTTATTTATCTCCAACATCAAAAAATCACTTATCTTAAAACTTTAAATTGATCATTTAACTTTACTGTAATAAATAAAAAAATAAACTTAGAGATTTAATTTCATATTTACTTTAAACCAAAATAGTATCATGCTCTAATAATTTATATTATTATTGTAACACCAATATTATTAATACAAATTAATAATAAACTAAATAATTTTGAGATCTTTTTTTGAAGCGTTCTTTGAAATCTTTTGCCGATTCGTCTGAACTACCTAAATTACAAATACGTAATTTATAAAAAGTACTACTTGTAGATCAACAACCATTATTATTAAAAACAACAAAAAATCCCATTTATATTTCATGTTATTGAACAAAATACCTGGAGACTAACCTTAAGCCTGTCTTTATTGTGTGTTCTCTCAATGAAATCTTTAAATAATTTAATGTGGCGTTCTGCAGGGTCACTTATAACTGCTTAACTATGCGTGTTCTTACAGGCATATGAGATACATGAGCCACGTGCCTTTCATTGATGATGATGTCTACACATTAACCAGAGATTTGATCTTTTAAGGGTTTAAAAAATAGTAATGTTTCGGCACCTTTATTTTTGCCAGTTTTACTGGATGTTGTGTCAGAACACAATCCGATAATCTGAACGTTATGTTTATTTGATGTTGATATGTGTGGTGCTAAAAAATAAAAAATAAAAATATAAAAAAAATAATATTGAACATGTAAAAAAGGTTTTTTTTAATTAATTAATTACAGATATACCTATTGTTTTTTTATGAGATTAACCAAGAAATACTTTCTGAGCATTTCTCCATTTGTCGGATGTCTATTGGGGGCAAAATTCTGTTATTGCCCCCAATAGACCGCCTACAATTAGATAAATTGTCTCATCCTCCATGTTGCTTTGACATAAATTGTCACTCTAATTTACTGAGAACAGTTATTGGTGATGCTTTAAAGAAATGTCTTTATAGAGACATTTTCTAAAATTTACTTCATATAAAAAAATCGCATTAGACGTATTAAATTGTAGTTGATTGAATCAGGATTATAGAACACAACTAATAATGAAAAAATAGTAAAACTATTAAATAAGTTTTATATAGAAATTCAAACCTGTGTTTTAGAAGAATTTCTATTCTAATTATATAGACCCAAGTTAAATTTACGCATCATTAATTTTTGTTTATCAAACACGCATCATTAACTTTTATTGTTGGCTTGACTTTTGTCAAAACAAAAATAAAAGTTTTTTGGTTACAACTTTAATTGTTTTTACGTTTTCCCACTTTATTTCTTGTGAGCAAAACTTATTATGGGTTGCTATCGCAGACTGATAATGTTTCCCCTTGTTTAAAGTTTTTAGATGTTGCTGAGTTCAAGTTCTAATTTGATTTTTAGTTTCGCCTACGTATCTCTATGAGCAAATGAATTTTATTAAATAAGTTCCGGGTTGGCTATTATGTGGCAGTTTAGTTTTGTTTTTTAACGTTAATA
Organism: Hydra vulgaris; assembly: GCF_038396675.1. Lineage (NCBI taxonomy): Eukaryota > Metazoa > Cnidaria > Hydrozoa > Anthoathecata > Hydridae > Hydra > Hydra vulgaris. The sequence goes on from NC_088926.1 coordinate 41,102,895, forward strand.
ATGTTCGTAAATTTGGATTTGATTTGAAGACTACTCTATAGCCAGCTTTCAAAAATATTTTTCTTAGCTTTGGGAATAGTGATGGTATCCACGGTAACGGTACAGCAAGGAGGTTAAGAGAATTTCGATTGAATTTTGTTGATTTTTAGGGACCATTTATTTCCAATTAAACTTGCAACTCGTTTAAGTTGGCATTTGTTGTACCCTTTTTTGTTAAACATTTGAATAAAAAAGTTAATTCCATCTTGTAAATATAAACTGCTGCATGTAGAATAAGCCCTGTGAACGTAATCTTTAAATATTGCGTCTAGAATCTTAGGGTCGTGATTTGAATAATGTTTAATTTAAACAGTAGTAATGGCTCCCTTTCTGTAGTTTTCAAAGTCGTATTTACCTTTGTTGTTATTTATTTTGGTTCAATCAAGGAAGGTTAGAGTTCTATTTTTGCTTTCAGTTTTGATCGTATAGTGCATTGCAGGGTGTTGTTTTTTAAGATAATTATAAATTGTTTTGCTTCTTGAGTGTTGGAAAATATAGCGTGACTATCGTCGACAAATCTTAGAAAGGATGTTAGGTCTTGAGGAGGATTTATTGCCATGGCAAATTTGAAAACGTTTTGTTCATATAGTTGTAAAAATGATTCTGCAAGTACGACCATGAATGAAATACCTATAGAACCAGAATTCTCAAGCTTATAGATTACTTTGTTCCACAGGAAAAATTAATGGTGTAAATAAATCTCAATGAGTTGTCTTGTTTCAGATATAGTATGCTTAGTAGAATATTTGTAGGAATCATCTTTGTTTAATTGGTCTATTTGAATTAAAGTGGCTTCCTTTATTGGTAATGATGGATACAAGTTTATTACATCAAATGAAAACTGATCCTCATTTTTGTCATTCTCCCATGAACTTGCTCTACTAATAAAATCAAAAGAATTTTTCAGACGTGTCTGATTTTTTTAAGAACAGGTTGTACTTTCTTTACTAAGTAGCTTGAAATTCCATAGCTAGGAGTGTCAATAGTTGAAACAACTTTTCACATAGGATAAGATTTTTCAGGCTTGTGAGCTTTAATTAGAACAGTCATACGAAGCGGGATGGGATCAATTGGATATACACTACTATAATGCGGTTTTGAAAATTGCTGTTTTTTATTAAGTTGTAAGAGATATGTTTTAAATTTTAATAGAATTACTAGATGTTGGACTTCATTTAAAACTCTCGTTGGGCCAATTTATTCGTGAATTTTTTTCCAAAGCTTTGTCGTGTTCTATTCTTACAAAACCAATTACCTTTATCAAACTGAGATATAACGATAGTTTTGTTTCTTTTAGTTTTATTAAGAGTATTTCTTTGTTGCCTTGTTAACTTTTGATTTCTTTTACTTATCCATTTTAAGTTCTTTTAAAATATTTTTTCTTAAACCCTGCGCATTTTCAATCTTGTTGATGTATTCCAATTTTAAAGCGGAGGTCTCTGTTTACTAATTGAACTAATTACTAATTGTATTAAGAGAATTCGTATTAGTTGATGTTTTCTTACTAAAATAACACATACTCTTATACATGATGTTAACACTAAAGATATATATATATATATATATATATATATATATATATATATATATATATATATATATATATATATATATATATATATATATATATATATATATATATATATATATATATATATATACATATATTAGGGCCTTGCGATTCACCTTTTATAATATCGAATCGCATCCGAATCGAATTAGGCGTTGATTTACAAATCGAGTCGAATCTCAAATTAAATCATCATTTTGAGGATATCTATGTTTTAGTGAAACTTAGATTTCATCAAAATGCTTGCTGGAATCGCGATTCAACTCGATTTGCTAATCAAGGGCTGCTTCGAATCGCGACTCGATTCGAAACTAAAAATGGTGATTCGCAGGGCCTTGAAAAGAAAATTGCGCCCCCCCCCCTAAAAAAAAAAGAAGAAAATTAAAGGAAAAAAATGATTTATCGATCACAAAACTTATCACATCAAGTTATAAGTAAGTATTGTCATTAAGGTTGCACAAACTTAGTTCAATGTCACTTTTCTGGCTTTTCTTGAAAAATATCGATGTTGTTTGCCACTTCATTTTCAATTGAAATTATAGCCAAACTAGACAAACGTTCTTGGCCCATTGTTGACCTCATATAGTTTTTTATGAGCTTAAGTTTACTGAAACTTCTCTCACACGTAGCAACTGTGACTGGTATGGTAAGGAAGTTGCGAATAGCAATTGCCGTGTTGGGATAAGCATCGTTCAAAGAATATTTATGAATGAGCTGCATAATGTCGATCGGGCTAGATTTTTCAAAGTTATCCATCATTGAGGCAGCTTGATATTTAAAGATTGCCATTTTTGACTTGAAATCGGAAGAATCTAAATCTGCCTTGTAAATTTGAGATAAATTTGCAAATTTATCTCAAATTTACAAAACAAAGCCTCAAACCGCCATTCAATTTCTGTAATAATGCTTTCAAACACAAAGTTGCACTGAGATCCGAATTCTGTTTCTGCTGGAAGAAGGTTAGAGTCATCTTCAGCTTCATAAAGTGCCAACCCCTTCACTTTGCGCTTCCTCTTGATTGGAAAGCCACCATCAATTCCGCTCTGGTTAGCTTTTTCTGTGGCATCTTTGATAATGTTGTCCACCCCAACATCTCAAAGATTCTGAATGGAAGCCTTCAATTCTTTCATTTTTTTTGCGGCAATGTCAATTGAAATGTTTTTGACTGAACCAGTTTGTTTTCCCGGTCAATTAGAGAAAGAATTTGACACCAGAAATCCAACAAACACAAAAAACTGAAATCAATTTGAATGAGAAGTTCTTTTACACTGCTAACTGTGACAGCATTTGTCATGGGATTGTGGATAATTGATTCCAAAACTTGAATAACTTCTTTGATTTGTCTGTGCAATGGTGTGATTGCTTCTTTTTTGGCAGACCATCTTGTGTCACTGTTTCCCTTTAATGAGGTGGTCAACGTTTTCATCAGTTTTTCCCATATTGACGTGGAAGTTGAAAAAAAGATAAAGATGGCTTGAACCTTTCCAAAAAACGTAATCATTAGTGAGGAAACCTCAGAAGCATGAACACCAACAAGATTTAAAGTGTGAGTTGCGCATGGAACAAATCTTGCTAACTCATTAAAAGAATTGATGTGAGCTTTGACGCCATTGTATTTTCCAGACATTTTGGCTCTATTGTCATAGCCTTGGCCCCGGCTATTGGAAATGTTTTGACCATCCTACTCCAATATTTCAGTTATCTCTTTTGCAAAACCTTTTCCAGTTTTTTGTAAGATCCAATGAAATCCACAAAGCTTTTTCTAATTGTGCTGGTTTCATCACTGATGTGGACATGCCTGATAATCGAGTCATCTGCTCTTTTTGGGAGGTATCTGGAGTCCAGTCAAACAGAACAGAATAGTATTTAGCTTTTTTGATGTTTGACAAAATTTCGTTCCTGAATTTCTGCCCAAATAACTCAATCAGCTCATTTAAAATTTGAGGAGAAAAGTAGGATGTTGTGGTTTTTTTTGCTTTAACGTACGCAATGTGTTTAGCCACTAAACGATAATAATGGCTGATCAACTCAATTTAGCTCAGAAAAATACCACTGTTTTGTTGACCGATGTCTTCCATTGTTACCTGAAGAGCGAGATTCTTGGCACAGAACAAAATTGCATCAACAACCACTTTTTCATCTCTCCACTGATAACTCTCTGCAGATCAGAATCCAGGGTCTTTCTTTCCTTGAGGTTTTTTTCAAGAGTTTTCCAATCAGAATAGCTTTTTTGGTGTTCATTGCTGTTTTCATGCTCAGGAATTCTTGGGTTTAGTTTTTTCCAGTCACAAAACCCTTTGGAAATTTCTGAGAAATTGTTGTTTTTTGTTGTTTAAAATAACAAACAGCAAAAACAAAATAAAGAATCTTTTTTGTTGCTGTGCTGCAGCCAAATGCGAACAAATTTTTCACCATTGGGATGAATTTTTTTATACCATTTTGAGCTAAAGTGTCGCATTCTGTTGTCAAAATTACAAAGCGTGTTTTGAAAAAATTCTCTCCTGTCTTGCTCTGGCCCATGCTCAATCAAAAAGCATCTTGTTTTGCCCGTTATTATAGGCCGTCTCGCTGGATCCATGTGTTGAAAATTTTCTTCCGAGGCCACTGGAATTTCTGAGATTGATGAATGAAGTTCATCCTCGTCCATTTCAGCTGATAGTGCTAGAGGGCGCTCTTTCGTTCAGTAAATGAGCTTTAATATATAGGAGTTTGTGTCAAGAGGGGGAATTTTAACTAAATTTCTTATTAACAGCAGCCACGCCGTGAAAATTTGTTTCATAAACTGATTATTGTTTTTAATTTATTAAAATTTGCGCCCTCCCAATTTCGGCGCCTCAGGCCGCGGCCCGGCCGGCCCTGCCCTTGGTACGGCTCTGTATATGTATATATATATATATATAAATATATATATATATATATATATATATATATATATATATATATATATATATATATATATATATATATATATCAATGAAGTTTCTAGGTGTTCTTCTTGACGAAAATATCACCTGGACAAACCACTTAAAACTAATCGAAAATAAAATTCCTAAAAATATTGGCATACTTTGTAAGGTAAAACCTTATCTAAATCAAACTTGCTTAAAATATATCTACTTTTCTTTTATTCATTGTTATCTCAATTATGCTAACATTGCTTGGTGCAGCACCAATAAAAAAAAACTAAACAAACTATTTAACAAATCAAAACATGCCATAAGAATAATATCCAACGCAGACCGTCTCTCTCATTCACAACCACTATTTATTAATCTAAAAATCTTAAATGTTTACCAAATAAATATCATCATTTAATTTTTATGCATAAAATCAATAACGATACGATGCCAAATATTTTTAAAACACTATTTAAAAAAATACAGCACAAATACTTTACTAGACATGCAAAAAATAATTATGTTCAAGCTAAAAATCACTTTGAAGCCACTAAGTTTTCCATCACAACTAGAGGCCCACAACTATGGAGTAAAGTAGTTAGAAATGACATCAAAACGCTTGCAAACATAAATATTTTTAAATCAAAACTAAAAGAAATAATTTTAATTAGTCAAAACATGAAGGTCTTCCTCTAGAGCTATATTTATTTGTTGGCCTTTAAAATATTGTATAGTATATTTTCATTTTATTTGCAAAGGTTTAAAAACTTAGTTAACTAAAAAACTAATTTTTTATTTTTTATTTTCTTTTTATGAAATACTAAAGGTCTTGCTATAGAAGTTTAATTTCTTTTCATTATATTTCCTAATTAAGAATTCTTAATCGCAATAATTAAAAACATTTATATATAGGTTCAAATATCATTTTTGTATGTTTGTTTCTTTTTCATTTTTGCTTTGTGTTCAATTATATTTGAAAATAAGTTTTATAATTTATTATCTCTATTTTTTTTTGTCTTTTTTTTTTTTCGTTTGTTCGTTTGTTTGTTTTTTGTTTTTGTCTTTGTTTGTTTGTTTTTTATTTTTTTTTTATTTTATTTTTTTTTTTTAAAAAAAAAAAAAAAATATGAAAAAAATAATAAAAAAAAATAATAAAAAAATTTTTCTTTTTTTTTTCTTTCTTTTCTTTCTTTTTATATTTGATAACTTTTTTAATGACAAGATTTGATAGCTATATTATTTACGGATTATTGGGAGCTTGGCGATAAGACTATTTTGTCTTCTTCTTGCCCCCGCCATGTGTATATTTTACCAATAGGAGAGTTGTAATTATTTTTAACGGCAAACTTATAACTTTAAAAAAAAAAAAAAAAATATATATATATATATATTTATTATATATGTATATATTTGTTATATATATGTATATTTATTATATATATATATTTATTTATTATATATATATATATATTTATTATATATATATATATTTATTATATATATATATATATATATATATATATATATATATATATATATATATATATATATATATATATATATTATTGCCGAACTTAATCATGTTAGTATTAGTAGTTGTGGTAGTAATAGTAGTAGTAGTAGTAGTAGTAGTAGTAGTAGTAGTAGTAGTAGTAGTAGTAGTAGTAGTAGTAGTAGTAGTAGTAGTAGTAGTAGTAGTAGTAGTAGTAGTAGTAGTAGTAGTAGTTCATTGTGTTTTAAGAAAACGTGAGCGAAAGCGTATACAAATACCTAACTTATGTAAGTTAGGTATTTGTATACGCTTAAGTTGAAAATTTGTTATGTTAAAATATATTAAAACATGTACCAAATTTTACATTTTTACTTTCATTTAAAAATGCAGTTTGGCAACATCTGTTTATATTTAATCCAGAGCATTTATTCCCGTTTAAAATATTTTCGTTTTATAATGTGCAAGTCTAGCCGAGTGGATTGTGCACAGAGCTTCTAAACAAAAAAAGCCATTGTTCGGTTTCCACAAAGCTGATTTAATACTTATTAAAACTTGGGATTTTATTATGCGCAAGCGTAAGCTGCAAGTATATAAACATCATTATTTTAATTACCCGTGTAGAGCTCTCATTATACCTTGTTTACCAGTTTACCTGTTAGCTAGAGTTTTTTATTGTTTATAAACTAATCTTGTAAAATGAAGCAAAAAGATAATAAATGAACTTAATTAAATAAAAGATTTAATAGATTTTGAAGGTGCAAGTTTGCTTTACTGTGATCAAGAAAGCTTTGTTATTAGCAAATTTAACACATTCATTTATTTTATGTTTTAGAAAAACCAAAATTTTTGCAAGACTTTTATAAGTTATTAATTATATTCCTTGTTTTATTTTTTCAAAAATATGATACCTTATTACCTCGCAATATTTTCATAAAAAAAATGGCTTTGACTAGGGTAATTTTCACAAAAATGGATCCGCTGTAAATGGCAAGTAATCATGAACAAAAGTTACCAAGAGCATGTAGAATATGTGGAAAGCTTTTAGGAAAAGACTTTTTAAAAACTGACTGTAAAGTTGAATAAATTTGTAAATATTTGAAATAAATATTTCAAAGATTGTCAGTGTATTCATCTAGAGAAAATGTGTACGAAGTGTATTACTTCTCCAGAAACATCGTCAATAGAGGTAACAACGTTTTTAAAGCTCCAAATAATCTAGTAAAATGTTTAACACTCGAATGCAAAGTTAACTGAGATTTTTTACTACGTTAAAAGGTGAAAAGGTCATTTATAAACAAAATATATAAAAAAGGTCATATATAAACAAAATATATAAAAAAGTATGTTATATGCAAATATAAGATATCCACCTTTATAAAGTGTTTTTTAGGATCGTGAATAATATAAGAAAACTTTTCTAATAAATAAAAGTCTTTTTTGCTCAAGCTGTTGGTTTTGAATTTTTCTAAATATGTTATTGTATTTCAAAATTGCAAAGCAACCCCGGCACCAGGAAATCTATAGCATAAAACCGCAAAAATACTTTAAATATTTAGGAACGTTAGAATCAAATCGTTATGAAAAAAACTAAAAAACTTTTTTTTTTCAAACTTAACTTTTGTAGTTCTTATACTACTAAGAGAGTTTTGTTAAATTGAACTGTAATAAAACTTTTCTTATTTGCCTTTAAAAATTAACACAAACGTACTAATAACAACTACAACTATTTTTATTTACTTTTTGACATTTAGCAAGAAACTTAAGCCCAGCTCAATAACTTTATTAAAAACTTTATAATTACATTCTTATTGTTTTTTAGTTTAAAACTATATTTGAATGTGTTTCAAACATAATACTTTAGTTCTTTAGCAAAAGATAAACGTATTCAAATATAATATAATTCAAGTTGTTACATTTAAACAAAGCTAAAAAATAATTTTTTTATAGTAAATTTATAAATTAAAAGCAAGCATAATTTTGTTTCCAGATAAAATCCCGTGCAAATCCCCCAAAATATGTATTAAAATATTTATATGTATATTTACCACTTAATTTTCAGATGTAGCCCATATGAGATATCTTAAATGGGTTTATAAGACATATTTGCGTGTGTAATTTTTGCGGATTAATTCATATGGGTCTTATGTTAAAAACGACATCGAAAATTTATCTATTATCTTTGAAACTAAATTGATAAGTACTTAAAAACTGGATAATTTATAATCATACACAAAATCTTTTATACTATGCATAAATGAAAAGTATTTAAATTTATACTTTAAAAATCTTATTTTTTTAAATACAGTGAGTAAAATAGTAAAACAATGCACGCATAGAAATAAAATCTTAGCAGCCCTTTCCGGTTTAGTTAAACAGTTTTTTACGTTTTTTTCTTTAATTTGTTTTGATGTCAGAACTCAATCTAATCTTTTGTTTTTGTCAAAAAAAGGTTTTTTTTCATTTGAGTAATTATAAACACAACTTTGTTAAATATTTATGCGATAAATGTGAAAAACGTGTTGAGTTTCTTTATTATTTTAAGAATTTATCGTTTGTTTTTCTTAAAAACGAAAGTAATATATTATGTTAACTTACATTAATAACATAATTTCACTTTTTAATCAAATGTAACAAGGTTATATCAGATTACTTTTAACCTTCACATGACTTGCCTTTCAAAAACAAAAATGTTGCACAGTTTGAATGTCGTTAAATAAAATCTACGAAAATGAAGCAGAAGTGATTGACCAACATTGTATAACAAAAACATTGATAAAAGTATCTTTTTGATTAAAAAATTTTAACTTTTTATGTTTTAATTTTGAATTCATTGTAATTTCATTTAAATCAATTGTAATTACTGACATTAGTTTTAATATAAAAAATAATTTTACTAGAATTTTATATTAATACTATTTCAACACATTTGAGTTAATAAAACACTTCTACTAAACTAAAGGTAATGTAAAAAATAGAAGCAATAGACTTAAGTAAAGTTTTAAACAAACATGGTTTGTTATTTCTAAAGTGAGGTAAACATAAGTATATGTTAAAATATTTCTTATTTAGAATTTGTAAAACACAAGCTGCAAGTTTTCTTTTTCTTTTTTACTTAATTCGCTGTTTAACAATACTTCTATTGTTAATTTATATTAAAAAAACATTTATTTTATGAGTTAAAGTTATTACTTAAATTATTTTTATGAATAGTTCTATTTAAACTTTTCATAAATTTACAATTTTGAGAAACTTTTTCCGCAAATAAGTTACATAATATTGAATTGAGTAAAATGCTAGGTTAATATTATATTTTGAAATCTAATCTAAACCTTTATTTGGAATTTGTGACATCTTTAATGAAAGTAGGATTTAAATATTTAAAAAGATAGCCCTATTTTACAGTTTAAATCAAAAAGCAATAATAAAAAAGATACTTTTTTGAGATTATTTAGGTTATTTTTAGAAATAATTATATAGTTATTATATTTTTTAAATATACTTTCCTAATATTGTTTATATGTATACTCCGACGTAATTGATTATTGGACAACCTATGGTTTTTTGATTAGTCTGACATTTTTTAAATTTCCCTTACATTTATTATTAACACTGACTTGTTATTTTAATGTGAAAATTTTTAGCTTGTTTACTTAATGAAATATGATGAATTTGTTGACGGTTTTTAAAATTATTTTAATAAATCTGAAATAAAATACTTTTATTCAAATTTTAAGTTTATACACGTGATTTGCACGTTTTTGGTAAAGTGTACCAAAAACGTACCGTGCTCAAATTGTTTCACCGCGCAGCTGCCTTGTTCTTCAAGGTTTTTGTTTCTGAGTTATAGAATTAAAACGGGGTTGTAACCACAACTAAAGTAGTCTCACCAACTGTAGTGATCTCCTCGGTCTTGGGAAGTAAATACAATTTAAAAAATTTAACAATATAGAAATTACAAGACATAGCATATAATAAAGTTTTATAGCAAATTACTTTAAGTATTTTCAAATTTATAAATAGTGTTTATTTTACTAGACTCGATGTTAAAACTATCATTTCATTTTAAAGGTTAAAAAACAAATTGCCTCTGTTTTTTATTTAATGTTTATTTACTTGGCTTTAAAATTTTGTACCTATTTTCATTACACATCATTGTTGTTAAAATTCTCCAAGTTACAGTATACGAATATTTTTTTAATGTATTAAAAAGATTGCTTCCTTTGATCAAATAGCTTTTGAATCATAGAAATTTATAGACTTTTGCTCTATAGAATTTACACTATTATTAGTATTATTAAATTTTTTTTTAGTTTTTATTAAATATTGTGGTTTACGTTATTTAAAGCATTTTACAAAGAATATAATAATTCTGTCAAACGCTTTAAATATATTAAACTCTTAATACAAATTAACTTGTTTAACCACTGCATGTTTATTTTTATTTTTAAACCAATATTTTTAAAAACAGTTTGTTGTTTTAAAGCAAAGGATTAAAAAGATCATTATATATTGTTCTTTAAAGCAATTTTGAAAAGATTATAAATTTTTTGAGGCATATAATAAATTATACTTTATTCATAATTTATAGCATTAGTTCCCTTTTGGGGATTATAGTAACCTTGTAGGCATAAGTCTTCAGGGCTTCTAAAATTTGGAGTTTAATCTGTTTGGTGTTTTAACGGGTGACAACTAAAAAAGAAACTGGATTTAAAGACACATTTCTCTTTAAAGAAGTAAGATAAAACAAGAAGGAAAAATGTTCTTGAAAGTGTTTTTATTCTAGTTTTTAAATATATAATTAGTTGCTCTCAATTAAACCATTTCTTCTGACTTTATCAACTAGGCCTGGTACAGACTGAGCTTGGCTCCGTATGAGCTCAATATCAATTTTTTAAGGCAATACTTGATTCTAGAACGTAATTTTTAAGATTTTCTGCATGCCAATTATTCTTGTAAACAAGGTCTTTCAAAATCCTCCAAAAATTTTCGATAGGACGACATTTTAGCAAGTTTGCAGGGTTGTCCGCTTTCTTAACATAATGCACGTTTTCCTTGTTTAGGTACATAATTACTGTTTTTGCATAGTGAGATTATGCTAAATCTGACTAGAATACATATGCACCATCTGAATCATACTTATTAATGAATGGAATAAGTCACTTCTTAATACATTTGTTTAAATAGATTTTTTGATTTACAGCCAGCCAACTTGGTACATAATAAGCTTGAGAAAATCCATTTTCAGAAAAAGCAATCTATAGAAGCAATTTCTTTTGAAACTTTTGTTTTGTTTAGTATTTCACTGTAGATTTTACATCACTAGTATAAAATATATCATTTCGATACATTGATACATTGAGTGATTTAACGTGAAATATTACTCAACTTCAATAAATGGTTTACAATTTTTGAATTTCTGACACAATCGACTGCACTTAGTTCTAGCTGCTGCTTTTTGCTGGTCAGAGCATTTTGGAATCGTCATTTTTTTCTTGATTTATTATTTGTTCTTTTTTTAATGTTTTACTAATGTGTTGCAGAGTACAGTTGAACCTTTAAGCTGCCTGTCGTCGATAAACTCCTTCTTTATGGTCAAACATGAGTTTGAGCCTTTCAATGTTTATCCTGGTCATTTTTTTAGCATTAATTCCACTTCCTTAAACTCTTTTGTACCCAGATTCACTTTCAGCACGTTTAATTAACTTGTAGATGGTACTTTTAGGTATATTCTCAACTTTAAAGTGTCACAAGTGAACTTTTTACCAGCATTTTTTTAATTTAAATAAAATTCTTACACACGTTTTCTAATCTCTTCTTGTTTTGAATTTATTTTTTTATTCATTTTTCTATCAAAAGTAAAAACACATAAAATGTTTAAAAACTAGAACAAAAATACCTTCTAAAACAGTTTTCTTATTTTAAAATCTTATTCCTTTAAGGAGATATGTGTCTTTAATTCTAGTCTCGTTTTTTAATTGTCACCCGTTACAAAAAAAAAAAATTTCAAATAACTCTTTTTCATATTGCGTGCGCAATGGACTGGGAAAGAAATGGTCTTCTTCATAAAATTATTTCTAAGAGTGTGTCAGATAACATTTTTAAGTTTATTGAATCCTTTTTTTCCTATTGCAGTATAAAAATTGTACTCAATTTAGAGCACTTTTCTTTATTTCGTGAAGCCTTAGTGGTTTCTTAAGGCTCTATTCTTAGCCCTATACTAATTTTAGTTTACGTTAACAATCTCCAGAAATTCTAACATATAAGAATGCTATATTTACTGATGGTAGTTACATTTATTCTTATTATGGTAGAAAGTCAACACTCTCTGATTTCTTGGACGGGGGATTTGACCTTAAAAAGGATCTTACTTCTGCTACCACATGGGGTTCTCAGTGGCTGGTGAGTTTAACTAAGATAAAGTTGATATGACTTTTTCAACTATTTGTTATTGCAACAATCTTTATATACTTATGAACGGTAATGCATTTATTATGTCATCTATTCTTCGTTCTCTAGGAATAACTCTACTTCCAATTTTTCTTTACAAACCATTTATTAATTCCATTTCAAAATTTCTGCAAAGGCTGTATGCCTTTATTTTGTTCGCTACTTTTTTACTCCTAATAAATATTACTTACTTTAATTTTAATTCTTTGTCTCTATTTGTATTAAGTATGTCGTTGTATGGAATACTGTTGCCATGTCTGTAGCGGATGATGTCCTTTTTTTTTTAGACAAAGAGCAAAAATAGCAACTTAAACATAGTTGCACCTGCTTTTACACCCAACCTTTAACTATTTTCTTAAAGTCAAATGTTGTTTCTCCTTTAGTTTTCTATGAATACTATAACGGGCGCTGCTCTAAAGGGAACTAAAAAATCATTCGGGTGTTACTAGTCATTCAATTAAGTCTCATTCTTTTACTATAACTGTTCCTAAGTGCAAAAAATTTCTAAAATGTTTAGTTTATTTCCTCAAACATCATTTCTTAAGATATTTCTCCCTTTATCTTGTTATATTATTTGATGTAAACGCCATTATTTAAGTTTGTATATAGTTATTTAATTTTAAAAACCTCATACTTTCACTTACAGTTACTTTCACTCTAAAAGCAATTTTGTACAGCCTTTTAGGAAGTGGTGTTAAAAAAAGTTCAAACGCATGTGGTTTTTAACAAAACTTTGAATATTTGGCTAAATAAATTTGCTCTGAAAAATTGATTTTTTTTTCAAGTAAAAAAAATTAATTCCATCTTAGTTTAAATCCACTAAACGAGACCTCAATCACTCTAGGTTGAGTTTTAGTTAATGAAAAAAAGTTGTGATATAATAATAAAATTTATGAAAAAAGATAAAGATATGCAACCTTACGAAAATTGCACAAAGGCGGGCCCGATGGTGTGAAGCCCAAAAATATTTATTTATCTAAAGCAAGTCGAAAATATTTATTTCGTTATTTTTGGATCTTATCTAATTGAAATTTTATAGTATTATTGTATTTCTTTTAAAAATAAAAATTTGCTAAGCTTTTGTAAAAACAACTTTAATACTTTCAATTTTTATTCAAAATACGGAACTTTTAATTTTTGGAGCTGGAATGAAACTGATAAAAATGAAATATTATATGCAGAAGTTGTGCGAAATGTATTCAGTGACCAAGTTGCTTCTGAGATTTAAAAAAAGTGTGTGAAAAGAGATACTATTAGATCTAAAGACTAATATTAACCTCAAAGACTTTTTAAAACAATGTTCTTGTTTTGTAGCCAGAACTAATGATCTCACTAATGCAACTAATTTAATGACCGTTATGTTTGCTCCTGATACTAATCTCTTTTTATCTTATAAATGTTTGACAACATTGTTTTAAAGTACGAACTTTGAGTAAACCAAAGTTTGTGACTAGTTTAAAACAAACAAGTTTTCGTTTAATTTTAATAAAACAAAACGGATACTTTTTCATCCAACTTCAAAAAAAAACTATTGCCTGATGAAATGCTTTTTCTTTTTATAGACAAAATGCAAATAAATAGAGAAACATAAATTAATTTTTTAGGCGTCTGTGTTGATGAAAACTTTAGCTGGAAATATCACATGGAAAAAAGTTGCTCTAAGTTTAAAAATAATGTACAAAGCAAGAAATACTTCACCCAAACAAATTCCCATAATAATTATTCAAACACTTTCTGTGGTATTACCAATAAATCTTAATTTTTACGACTTTATCGTCAGCATTAGCATGTTGCTCGTCAAATCAATTTTAAAGATAGATTTGCTCATGCCAAGCCTCTTTTACATAAAATGAAAAATTCTAACATTTTTCAGCTAAGTATTTTTAACATACTTTGTTTTATGTACAAATGTAAAACTAACGTATCTTCTACTTCTCTTCATATTTTACATACCTTATAAGAAAAAAGTAAATACAACTTTGGCAATGATGATTTAATTTAACAACCACTTTGAAACTAGTTTTGGGAAAACAAGTATTCCATTTCAAGAACTTTTCCTTTGGAACAGAATAGTTCGGAAAACCTTTGATTTTTGATTGGAATGGTTTTACTTTTTATTCATAAAAAACTAAAGAAATCGTTTTTTCTATCGAAGACGCATTTTTATATTTTTAAAATTTTTTACGTGAAATAAATACATAATACATATAACATATATATATATATAATAATAACATATAACATATATATATATATATATATATATATATATATATATACATATATATATATATATATATATATATATATATATATATATATATATATATATATATATATATATATATATATATATATATATATATATATATACAGTAGAATCTCTCTAATTCGAATTTTATGGAGAAAAATAAAAGATCGAATAATGGAGATTTTTGAATTATACAAAGGGGGTTTTTCTTAAACGCATTTCATAGTGACTTTGCATTTAATCGAATATTGTGTTAGAGTAATGTCATCTGTACGGCCGTTATAATGATTACTGTAATTACGGACCATTAAGTAGTTAATCGGAGTTGTAATAGCACACGTGTCAATATGGCCGCTTCTTAAATATAAATATATAGTTTATATATTTAGTTAGTATTTATTCCTCCATTATGACTAACCCCAACTTAACAGGTTATGGGCGTTAGTATCAAAGTTTATTATTGATGGAGATGAAAGAAAGTTTGAATTATGGGAAATAAAAAAATTAGGATACATGAAACTTAAAGGTTTAAAAGATGTTATTATGGAAACTCAAGAAGTCAATGACTATAAAAACGAATTAGCGTTTGCAGAACTAATTCAAATACATAGACGAAAGATCGCTTTAATTAGTAATGAGGGATACTCGAGATAAAGGAAGAGAAGCATTCTCAATACTTAAACAACATTACGTTTGTTGTAGCAAACCAAGAATTATAACATCATACAATCAGCTTACAACTCTCCAATATTTGAATTCGGAGTCAATTACCGACTATATAATAAGAGCAGAAACATCAGCAACAGCATTGAGATCTGAAGATGATATTGTAAGTGATTTACTTCTTGTAGCAATGATCTTAAAGGATTACCAAATGAATATAAATCTTTTTTGCGGTTATAACACAATCAGAAACTGTTAAATGTTTTCAAAAATTTAAACAAGCACTTTGAAACTTTGAAGAAACTGAGATTTCAAGAAGTAATCAGGCTTATCCAAACATAAGCAGTATTATGAAAAATAATGTTAAATTTAAAAATAAAAATGCTGCAAAATGTTAAACATGTGGCACTTCAGGTCACAAATCTACAGATTGTTATAAAAACAAAGAAAGAAAGTGGTGTAAATTGTGTAAATCAAGCACCCATAATAATAAATCTTGTCGTAAACAGCAACAGGAAAAAGATAAAGCTAAAAAGTTAACAGACCAAAATATTGATCAAAGTTATGTATTTAAAGTTCATAAAGGAAATTTGCAACTTTTATCTAAAAATGAATCATTCCTTGTAGATTGCGGAGCAACCAAGCATATAGTTAATAGTGATAAATATTTTATTTAGCTGGATGAACATTTTAAACCAGACGAACATTATATTGAGTTGGATGATGGTACAAAAACTATTAACGTGGCCCAAAAACAAGGAACAATTTCAGTTGAGATAACTACTGAGGATGAAAATGTTATTTAAGTTAAACTAAAAAATACTTTATTTATTTCAAGCTACCCCAATTGTATAATTTCTGTTCAAGCTGCTGCACAAAAAGGTGCAATTGTTAACTGCAAAGGTAATAAAGGAGAATTGATTGCTGAAAATGGGACAATATTTCCGATATACCAGAAAGGTAGATTATTTTATCTTCTTAAAACTTCAACAAGTATATTTCTAAAAGAAACCCTTGATACATGGCATAAAATTCTAGGACATTGTTATTTTGCAGATTTGAAGAAATTAGAAAAAGTTGCTGGAGATATGAAGATTACGAATGGTAAAAGTAATTTTTGTGAAACATGTACTTTAGGAAAACAAACAAATATACGTAACAGATAACCTAATATTAGAGCAACATACCTATTTGAGTTAGTGTATACAGATTTAGCTGGACCAATTGTGCCAACTGTATATAGACGGATATAAATATGTTATTATTTTCACTGATGATTATTCAGGATGTTTATTCACTTATTTTTTTAAGCATAAGTCAGACGATGTACATGCTGTTGAAAAGTTCTTAATAGACATTGCTCCATATCATAATGTAAAGACTTTCTCAATTAAAAGTGAGAAAGTCTTTACATTATGATATGGAGTGATGAGATATATCCGTTTGGACGTGTTAGTCGAATTAGAAGCGATAAGGGAGGTGAATATATTTCAAGAGAATTTCAAGAACTACTAAGAAAGACTGTATTAAGCATGAGCATACCTCACTATATTCTCTTCATCAAAATGGTAATGCAGAACAAAATTGGTGAACTTTGTTTTATGTTGCCAGATGCGTGCTTATTAAATCAAAGTTACCAAAACTTCTATGGGCGTATGCTGTAATGACTGCAACTTATGTTAGAAATTGTTGTTATAGTAGTAGACTCAAAAATATTTCATACGGAACTTTCACAAAGACTAAGCCAAACCTTTCCAAGTTACATATTTTCGGAACAATATGATATCCCTATGAAAATAATAGTAAAAAGTTGGATCCACATAGTAAAATTGGATATTTTATCGGATATGACAGAGAAAGCACTTCATATTTAATATACTACCCTGAAACAAATTCTGTTCTAAAGCATAGATTAGTAAAGTTTACTGAAGGTTTTGGACTTAAACACCTAATGATATTGACGAAGATGAAATCGAAAATTCACACCAAAATTATCAGCACCAACCTACCAAGTTACAACATACTAAAAACCGTAGGAACCCAGAGAGAATTAGAAGAACACCAAAATATTTAAATGATTACATTATTGACAATCCGGAAAACAATTATTACATTAAATTATAGACTACTGCTATTGTGTAAAAGTACCCACTTCTTACAGTGATGCCATTCAAAGTAAAGAAGCATGTAAGAGGAGGGAAGCGATGGATGAAGAATAAAATCATTAAATGAAGACATTACGTACACTCTTGCTACCTTGCCAAATGGTAAGATCCTAATAGGAGGTAGATGGATTTACTCAGTGAAAGGTGAACCTGATAATCCAATATATAAAGCTCGATATGTAGCAAAAGGTTTTACCCAAATTGAAGGAGTAAATTACTCTGAAACATTCTCACCCACAGCTAGAATCGTTAAGCATAAATATGAGTCTTTATGTGCTTTTAAATCTAATCGTATACCAAATGGATGCAAAAAGTGCATATTTACACGCTCCAATAGATTGTGAAATTTATGTCTCACAACCACCTGGCTATGAACAAACTAATAGTGAATTAATTTGGAAGTTGAATAAGTCGCTCTATAGTCTTAAACAAAGTGGGAGAAACTGGAACAAATTATTAAAAGATTGTCTTATTGAAATAAGTTTTTCTCAATCTGAATCCAACCCATGTGTTTTTATATTCAATAAAAAAGATTCAAAAGTCATTATTTTAATTTGGGTTGATGGTATTATCATAGCAACCAGTTCCACTAAATCCATGAACTATTTCAAAGAAAGACTTAACAAAAAATTTTAAATGAAAGATTTAGGAAAAATATCAAAACTTCTTGGAACAACTTTTGTTCAAAGTTTTGACAAAATAATTATGAACCAAAAGGTTTACCTCACTAATATATTATATCGATATGGAATGGGAGATTGTAAACCTAGAATAACACCATGTGAAACGAACCTAAAATCACATGGTGAAGAAACGCAAAACGAAATAAATTCAGACAAACTTTATCGTGAAATGGTAGGAAGTTTAGTTTATGTAATGATATGTACTCGCCATGACCGTAGCTTTGTTGTTACAAAATTATCACAAAGTTTGTTAAAACCAAATAACAGAGATTGGACAATGCTTAAACATGTTTTTTGATATATAAAAGGTTCTCTGGATTATTTCTTAACTTTTAGAAAAACGCAACAAAGTATTGATTTAAATGCATTTTGTGATGCTGATTGGGGAGTATCCTGCAATGATCGAAGAAGTATTACTAGTTATTGTTTAGTCTTTACCAGAGTGAACCAATTATAGCATGGAAATCTAAGAAACAAGCCTCTGTTGCTTTGTCAACATGCGAAGCTGAGTATATGACATTATCTGACACATGTCAATAGGTACCATACATTACCCTGAATGATCTATCTGTAAAAGTTACAGAACCAGTGAATGTCAAAATCGATAGCCAAGGTTTAATTGCTTTATAAAAGAATCTAGTGAAACATTCACGTTAAAAACACGTCGATATATGATACCATTTTATAAGAGAGTATCTTAATGATGGAAAGATAACCTTGGAATATGTACCATCAAACGAAAACTTAACGGACATTTTTACGAAACCATTTAAAAGGGACTCAATGAAAATATTTAAAGACATTATATTTGGAACTTGACTTTTTCGTAAATTTAGACTTTGGCATCATGTGGGAGTGTTAGAGTGATGTCTATTAATCTAATGCATGCTGAACAACCTAAAATAATAAAAATTAATTCAAGATTGAGATTTACAAGTATAATTTACATAATACAATCATTATAAAGTTATTTTCTAAAACATTCTCCATAAACTTGCTAAATTAATATTAAAATACAGCAAATAAAAAAGCCCTTTTTTTTAGGATGTTGTAATATTTTTCATTCCACGGTATATATATACCCAGCAAACAATTATTCGGACCAACAACGGACCGCCGTCAGCACTTATGCAGTGCCGACGTTGGCCATCCGCTTTGTTGCTGCGTTGGCTTGCACGTCGTATTTACATCGGACGTTTAGCACCTAGCTTGAGGCGGTTCACAAGCGAACCTATGGCGGCAAAACGCTAGCTTTCAACAATGGTCCATTTGAGGCAAACCATTTTTGGAGCGACAACGCTTTGATATAGGACCTTCTGTTATTTGCTGTCAATTTCGAGACATGAACTTTGTTACTATTTTCGTTGTACTTTTCTTTGAATATGGACACTTATCTTTAGCGAAATTGTTTATTATGTTTTATTACATGATCTCATTCAAAATAATGCATTAATGACACATTTTACACTTTTTCGAATTCAGTAAACAACATTACTACCTAAAAAATTTATGGTAAAACAATGCGTCTTGGCTTTTTAACATATTACCCGGCTAACAAATATGATAAAGAACAACCTAAAATAATAAAAATTAATTCAAGATTGAGATTTACAAGTATAATTTACATAATACAATCATTATAAAGTTATTATCTAAAACAGTCTGCATAAACTTGCTAAATTAATAATAAAATTGCGTTTCGCCGCTCTAATTTTAAAATCTTTTTTGAAAAAAAACGTCTCACAATTCATTCGAACAGTAAGTAGATTAGAGAAACAATAACGCTAAACGAAAATCACTTTACTTAGCGGTCTGTAAACTTTTAAAGTAGCCCTGAAAGTAGACACTGATATATAAATTGAAATATAAAAATCAACCAGTTAAGAGATACAAGAATAAACATATCAAACTAAACCTTTAACTCTTTAAAGACACCTTTTGAAGGGGTGATATCAAATAGCGAGTTAATAGCAAGAAACTCCACGGTAAAAGTGTGTTTACATTGAACAAATTGTAAATAAAACCAATATAATATTAGCGTTAAAACCAAGTTTTAACAAAACAAAAGCAAAGTTAATTAAAAAGCTGTAAAAATACGTTTAAAAAAACAATTTGAAGTAAAGTAATACACATATTACCTGACACCTGCAATTTTTAAAGTAAAACACCTGACCGTCATATGTAAATACCTGTAATATCAAAGATGTTATTTTTTCAAAAATGAAACGGTCATTCCATAAGATAAGACTCTTGAAATGAATGTTTAATTCACCTTAAAAAACAGTCAAATTAGGGTGGTTTAAATTACCTTAAAAAAAGGCTACCTGGCATACTGGTTCTCTATTTTCCAATAACGCTGATGGTTGAGGATTGTAAGCAAGATAAAGTTTTTTTTTCAATGTAATACTACTAAGTCTGCTATCATATAATGAAAAGATAAATAGTATTTGGAAAAGTGACTTTAGTGCCTGGTTACAATCCAAGCATTTTTTCAGGAAATATCCAAACCTGAATTAGGAAATATCCAAACCTGAAAAAAGATAATAGTAATCAGAAGCATAATATTAAATCACAAGCATACTTCCACATACTGAGTTTTCATGAGAAGGTTTACAAATATAGTTTATAAAAGAAAATAGGAAAACTTGTAACTGAATTTCCTTACATATCCTCTCATCTGCCTTAGAAGTTGAGCACCAAATTAGTTCTTGTTACATCAAAAATTTAAGCATCATTACATAAGTTGTCATTGGTTCTTTTCATTTTTTACAATTTTAAATGGTTGATATGATCAAACAGTAGGCTGACTTTCCAGAACTTGAATTACGCTGTATTTTTTTATTCATTACTACTAAAACAAAACTTATTCATACATACAAACATAATCTCATTAAATCCTTACAGACCTTGTAAAAAAGAAAAATGAAAGTAAAAGAAGATTTATAGCTTCTTAAACAGACACCGATGGCTATTACATAACTTTTGAATAAAGTGCAGCTGCTTCAGACAACAGCAACAACAAAGCTTCAAAACACTGAAACACCTTGTTCATCATATACTCAACATTCCGATTAATAACCTTATATATATTAAACTTAATATATTTATACAAAAAGTTGCAAAAAAAAAGATTTTTTTTTAATAAATACTTTGTCTGTATTTTTTACAACTAAAAAAATTATACGATAAAAAATTAGATATTTTAACGTTTAATCTATAGATGATTGAATAAAACTTCTTGATTTAATATACACTTAATGTAGACAATAGTTTCCTGTTTTCCATTTTGCCGTTGTTGTACTTTTCTTCACGTATCGGTACTGCAGGATTTTATTAAAAAGCTTCTAATAATCAAAGCTAAATACAAACATCAGGTTATATGAACTGGATAGACCAAAATGACAACTCAAACAAATATCAAGTACGTAACGAAAAAAATAAATTGATAAAACAGTTGCTAAAAATAGTTGTTAACTACTCAGCACAAAAAAATGTATCTATCATGTAAAAAGATCTATATAAAATAAACATTCTTATAAAAAAGTATAAAGTCAAAGCACAAAGACATTTCTGTAAACTCTATTTATATTGTACATGTATGTTGAGATTTTATATACTGTATGAATAATACTACTAATAATAATATTAAAAATAATTATAATAAAAATAAATAAATATACATATATTAAAAGCAATTAGTTAGAAGATCTACACATACTAAAAGCAAAAAGAAAAAATTATATATCAAATACTTAAAAACCAGAAAATAAAGAAAGTTAGATTCTTCATAAAAATTATCCCAAAAAATTTCAAAGACAAAGAAAAAATCAAACTACTCAAGTTTAGTAGAGATAAACAAACATAATTGTAAACGCACATGGGAAATTCCCAGATAACTTACTGGCATGCAAAAATAAAACCGTGCTCACTGGCCAAAATTAAAAAAATCAATAATGAATTTTCCTCTGATCCAACTGTAATAAAAAGTGAATTAAATAAATCTTTTGTTTCTGTTGGCCCTAATCTAGCTAAAAAATCTTGTGACTAATAACATAGATGTGCATGATTTTTTGATAACTTTGGTCTTAACATCTTACGAATTCTCTTCCGAAGATTTTGAGCAATATTTTAAGAAGTTTAAGTCTAATAAATCAGCTGGCCATAATAATATTAATGGTAATGTTGTGATAGAGTCTTATGAAACCCTGAAGGATGTTCTATTTAAGTTTTAAATTGTTTTATAAAACAGGGCGCTTTTCCTGATTTTCTAAAAATAAATAAAGTGACCCCAATTTTTAAAGCTGGCGATGCAACCAAAAATTCTAGTTATCACCCAATTGAGTTTAGAAAAAAAAAGACACAACAGATTTGTGCCCAAACCTGTTTGCCTGTTTTTTCTAAAGTTTCAGAGAGAATTTTATATAAATTAACTTTTAAGCACCTTTCTTCCAACAATATACTATATGTTAATCAATACGGATTCAAAATAACCCTAACCCTAACCCTAACCCTAACCCTGATGCAATAATCCAAATTATTTGCAATATTTTTGAATTTTTTAATAATTCTTATTTCACATTTGGAGTTTTCATTGTTTTATTAAAGGCTTTTGATACGATTGATTATTAAACTTTCTTCAGAAATTTACCGTAAACAGGTTGTTTATAGTAATTGACCTATCCAATTTATTAAATATAACCTTTGGGTTTCCCCAGGGTTGTATACTTGGGCCCATTCTCTTTCTTATTTACATCAGTTATTTACAAAAAGCTTCGAGCTTGATCGCTGTCATGTTTGCAGATGACACTAACCTCTTTTTAACAATATTACAACATTATTTCAAAATATAAATATCAAATTAACTAAAATTTCTAAATGGTTTAAAATAAGCAAGCTTTCACTTAATGTTGAAAAAACTAATTGGATACTTTATTACCAAGATTTAAAAAAAAATCTGCGGTGCAATATGCCATTTCCTTTTACTGCATAAAATACTAATAAAAAGAGTATATACTACAAATTTTTTGGGTATCTAAGTCAATGAAAACCTTAATTGGAAATATCACACACAACTTTTCTTTAATAAAGTTGCTAAAAGTACAGCAATATTGTTTAAAACTAGAAGTGCTTTAAATAAACGTAATTTAGCTCAATTATATTACTCCTTTATCAATTGTCATTTAAACTATGCAAATATTGCTTGCTGTAGGGCTAGATTTAGAATAGAGTTTTTAAAACTAAATTGTATTATCAGCAAATATTTTACTGATTCTGGCAGAAGTTTATTTCTCTCATCAATTTAAGTCATGTTTAAATTTTCTCTGCATATGCAATGTGCACTGAATACGCAAAACAAAACAATGCATATCTGTAGTGACCCAGCGGGCACACGACGTTGGAATGACGTTGAAATAACGTTGATTGACGTTGATCGACGTTGATCAACGTTATTTCAACGTTATTCCAAGGTGGTGGGCCCGCTGGGGATAATATTTTTAAAAAATCTCAAACTAATCAAATCACAATCGACAATTAAACTAAAATAGTTTTTTGCAGTTGTCAAAGTAAGGGATTTTTTTACTTTTAAATTTTTTTTTAGTATCTTACCATGAGTAAATTTTTTTTAAAAATAGCTTATTTATATAATGTCAATATGGCCGTAGTAGTAAAAACTTCGTAATTAGTCTTATAGCTATTAAAGTTTTTTTCAGTTTTAAGATATTCGATTATACAATAATTATTTTCTAGTATAAAACTGTTATATACAAAAGCTATTTAATATATTGAAAACAAACGTTAATTATATTTGTTAGTCAAACAAAAGAAAACATGAAGATGTGAAACTCTAAGCCATAGAATAATGGAAAATCTATATAATTAGCGTAATACTACGTCATAGAGTAATAGAAAACGTTGAATAGAGCTAGAGTGATAGTGTGTAATCAAAAACCTGATTATTATAATAACGTTTTTCTAACATAATGTATAACGCTTCTTTGAATTTTAAGTGATGCGAAGTTTGGGCGTAGTCAAACACTGAGAAAGAGTCTTTATTGGCTACATTAAAGCAACTAGTTTTTGAATTAAGATGTTGATTTATATGAGAAGTGTTTTTGTAAATTTAAGTGTTCCTCAATCCTTTTACTCAAATGTTGATTGTTTTGACCCACATAACAAGCATTACAGCTTTTACATACAAATTTATATATGTCATATATGATCTTTTGTTAAAAAGTATGTATTAATTTTAAAGAATAAGAATGCCAAGTTAATATCAAGAACTTACTATGTTTTTTGGATGAGTCATTTATCTTGCTTAAATTTTTTTTAACATATTTTAAATATACGGCATTTTAAAGTAATTTATTTTTGAGGAATAGATAAATTCATTGTTTTCATTTTTATATAGTCTGTTTAAGTAGGTTTTTAAAACGCAATCAATTAGTTTTGTCAGGTAAAGCTTTATTTGTAGAATAAGTATTAGTTTAACTAAATCAGAATGTAAGTTAGACTATTTGTTGTTAGTTTCCTAAATCCAATCTTAAAAATTATATTTAAAAAGTTCTTTTATATACGCTATAATAAATACCCTATATTAAAGCTTTTATGATGCCAACGCTGTATGAAATATTGGTAAAACAAAAGTTATTTGCTAATAGACCTGAGGAAGTTTTTTTTCTAAATATGCTGATAATTAAGTTAAATTTGTTGTCAACAAAAATATCTTAAAAAGCAAGAGGAGACTTCATTGCCATACGTTCACATTGTTTATAATATTTTTATTTAAAGAAAAAATTCTTTTTTGTGGTAGCAAATTAGAATTATTTATATAGTTCTTTTTTAATAATTTTGAAATTAGGATCGTTATCAATAAAATATTTTACTTCTAATTCTAAAGTTTCTTGTATTTGTAAATAAATTTTCAACATCAAACAACACCATATATTTATATAATGTGCATACCTTTTTTAAACATGAGTAATTGCAAACGAGTTTTTGGTTGCGATTTGGTGTTTATTTAGGGTTAAGAAAGCTATGAAAACTTGTGTAAGTTAATGGTTATAAGAACCTATGGAAAAAACTATGGGTTGGAAATTAAGATTATTAATTGAGTCAAAAAATTTATGATTCTTGATTAGGCCATAAATACGAGCTGTTTAAGAACCTGTAGGTCAAAAATCAAAATAGTGTGCTTCAGTAAAAAAACTTTGTTTTCAAATAAATTTTTAATTATCGTTGTAGTTATCCTTCTCTCAGTAAGATCATGTCCATTTTTAGTTCAGCAATTTTAGATTTGTCATTAATTATTTTTAACATTAAGTTTATGTAGTCTTTTTTATTCATTGAAATGACATTATTTTCTGTATCTGTTTTAAAGATCATTGTTAGTAAACACTTTTGTTTTTTAAGTTTCAAGTGTTTTCTTAACGTTGCTTGGTTTGGTTTATATTTGTAGCAAAAACAATTAGCAATGTGTGAGAAATGAGTTTTAACTTTAGGCAGTATAGAAAGGTATATCATTGCAAAGGCATTTGTTTTTGATTAGCGTTATTAGGGGAATTATATAGTTTAAACCATTTTTCAAAATATCTGATACTTTTTTGATTAATGATTTAGTGGTGAGATTTTGAATGGTTTCCTCATGGTTTAAAGGTACTGCTTGTGTTTTAGTTTAAATTTCCCAACTTTTTAGTAATTTAAGTAGTTTTTGGCAAACAATATCGCAATTTTTAAATAATTTTAGAAATATTTTTGTTAATATATATAGATATCTACATATATATATATATATATATATATATATATATATATATATATATATATAGAGAGAGAGAGAGAGAGAGAGAGAGAGAGAGAGATAGATAGATAGATAGATAGATAGATAGATAAATAGATAGACAGAGAAAGAGAGAAAGAGAGTGAGAGAGAGATAGGGTAGAGGGTAGGCATCCAGACATGTGAGACAATTGATAGTTTAACTATTGCCTATAAATAAGCGCTTTTTCGATCTCTCGTTTCATGCTGAAGGTTTCATTATTCCTTTTTTTTAAAAGCGTTGAACTTCAGAGCTAATAAATTTTCTGCCTTTAGCACTGTAGAGAAGAGGTTTTGAGGCAATTCGTTTACAGTCAGGTGTTATCTTTTTGAACAGATTAAGAGGCTCTACATTTAATGTAGCAAGTCTAACAACAAGGGGTGCTCTCACTCCACCAAAATAAGGATTTGCACATTTGTTCTGGAACTGGAAATCAATACCAAGCAAAACATCAATTAAATTTGTTACTTATATGTTGTCTTTAAATTGGGGTAGTTTAAGTTATAAAATTTTATATCAAATAAATAAATCCCAAAAATAGGGGTTGATAGAGAAGTTGATGTTATTTGAACTGACCTGTGAGTTAGGAACACGTTAGAGACACATGCGAGAGAGTTTATTAATTAGTATAGGGTAAATAAAGCTATCAGAGTTTTCACTATCAATAAGAACTTTGAATAACTGTTTATTCAATAATAAAGTATAGTTGTATTGTGATAATACAATTAGACTTTTGAATAATTGGATTTAGACTACAAGTAGTAGTTGCTAATGTTGGTTTTGAAGATAGATGCAGCTGTTGAATTGGTGTTGTTTTGCTTTGAAAGACATACATTAGAGAAATGTCCTTTTTTTTCACATTTGCTACTTGAAGCGTCGTTAGCATATATATCTATGATGCACAGTGTTTCCACAAAGAAGCAAATTTTGTTTGTTGAAGGGTTGTTACTGTTAGGAATGGCAGCGAATGTGGTGAGATTTTTGTATTCTCATTAGAAAAAGATGATGTAAAATAAAGTTTTTGGTTAACTGAAAAATGCTATTGACCAGATTTGTAAGCTCAATTTTTGTCAAACATAACCTCTAGTGTCATGCCTATATTTTTGAGAAGTCGTAGTTGATTTTTATTAGAAGCTATATCACTAATAAAGAACACACTTATTGCTTCTTCTTGGTATCGTAATGCAGTATTTACTTTAAAGTTACAATCTTTGGCAAGTATTTAAGTGCTTGGATACAGTCATCAAATGATTCACGTGTTTCTGTCGACATGTTGCCAAATAATGTTGAGAAAATATATATTATTTATTGGTTTAATATAGAGACTACTCAATGTTTCAAAAGCAGAATCATAGGTGTTACATTCACTGATGTGTTTAAAAATCTGATGAGAAAGAAAGTTTTTCAATGTTTTCTTGAGGTAACTCATCTGGAAAATATTCAAAAGTTCTAAACCAATGTTTTAATTCTTGGTTACTTGATGGTGTGTTTAGAGACAATTCAAGTCGTACTGGTCGTAGAGCTTTGTCCATTTATTCTTTTTACACAAAATGAAAAAATTGACAAGTTAAAAAATTGTTGTGGAGTTATCTTTCCTCACCGGGTCAACTCTATGCTTTTATGAAAATGTAATTATATACCATTTATATGGAATGTATGAGGCATGACTTTAATTTGAAATATTTAAGCCCCCGGTTAATTTTACCGTATTCCTAAATAATTGAACTCTTGGGATTAACTTATTTCAAAATGGATTAACAGGGTATTTAAAATGTTTTACCCGGGGTATAACATTTTTAGGAGTTAATCCATTTTGCGTCGCCGGAACGAGAGTTATACTTAGGGATCGTTTACAAAGTACGCACGCTCGTATGGAAGAGGGGACCTGAAAATAGTGTATATGAGACGAGGAACAGGGGTAAATTTTAAAAGTAAGGAAACACTAAATTAAAAAACATCATAAAATTTTAGGTAGGTAGGTTAAAAGCTAATGTACTTTTACAACGATAGGTTTCTCAAAAAAACAAACATCTATATGCGAGTGAGGGTACTTTATGGACGACCCCATGTCTAATTTTTTAACTTCAAGATTTTGTCGTTGACGTCATTTAGTAGCTCCACATCGATGTTCATGCGATTGGTTTGGGTTAGGATTGGGGTTAGGGTTAGGGTTAGGGTCAGGGTCCCCAACCGTGTTGAAATTCAGCAGTTTTGGAATGGGTTTTGCTGCCACTGCTTTCATGCCGAGTTTTTTTTTATTTATTTTTTTATTATTATTATTTCTTATTATTATGGTTATTATTATTATTATTATTATTATAATTATTCTTGTTATTATTATTATTCTTATTATTGTTATTATTATTGTCTTATAATTATTATTATTATTTTTAAAATACTATTTGCCGTATATTAAAGTTTACAATGAAATAAACTGTGTTAATAAATAAGAGAGCTGGATCAAGCAGAAGACATAAACCGTTTTATCATTGAGTCCCTTTTACATTGAAAAAGTTGTCAGTTTATATGCAAAAATGAAAGGTAGCCAAGTACATAATAAGAACTTTACACACGTTAATTAAAATATAAATATTAATTAATATAATTATTAGTGTTGAAATATAACGCAATATATCAAAAATTAACAACAATATGAAAGTATTAAAGTCTTACAACAAAAAATTAAACAAAAATAAAACTGCAACATAAGAGAAGTAGATTAAGAAACTTTTTTTTTAGGTAATTTATACTATGTATGTAATTATTTTAAAAGAGATATTTTAAATCAAAGTCATTTTGTAATAAGAGAATCTTAGATTCTTTCCTGAATTGTTCCAAAGAGACGTTTTAAATATCATTTTTTAGAAATTAATTTCAAAAAGTGTTTACATATAAACGCTCCATGGTATTGGATTTGGTAAGAACTTAGTTTTAAATTAGTTTTTGGTACAATAAAGTTAATAGTTGAAAATTTAGTCAGATACTTGTGCGAGATTTCACTAAAGTAAGACTGAAATACAATTAGAGAAAGCCCAAGTTTTATTTTAGGCATGAATTGTAGAACTTGGTCTTTATTAAGTTTATAGATACTTAGGGCACCAAGCTTAACTAAAAGACGTTTGCAATGAAAAGTACTGTGTGCACCAAATACAAACCGTCATGCGTGTTTTTGCTTACTATAAAGTTTTTAATTTACTATAAGTAGAACTACCCCATACAATATTACAGTAAGAGATAAAACTATGAATAAATGAAAGTACGTTTTTTTCAAGGAAGCAGTGTTAAGATATGGTTAAGTTTTATAAAATATGGAAATATTTATTAAGATTTTATTTTGTATGTCCTTTGTGTGTGGTTTCCATGAAAAATTTTCATTTAGTATTACTCCTACAAAAATTAAGGATTGGTTCCTTTTTAATAAATGTTTTATTGATTAAAAGATTAGGTAATTTTAGAGAAACATCATCACCTTTTCTAGGTTTAGAGAATATAATAAATTTTCTTTTTTGCACACTTAACGAAAGCATTTACTTGTGAACCTTCATTAAATATATTAAAGAGAACATTCATATTTTTGTTGGAATAAAAAAGAATTGAGTCGTCTGCAAACAATATAACATTTAAAATAATTGATGCTAAGTATAAATCATTTATATACAATAAAAGTTATAATGGTGCTAAGATTGAACTTTAGGGAACAACACTTGTAATGTGTTTTTCTTTTTAAATTTTTTTTATAAATAATACAAAGTGACCTTTTCGTCAGGTAATCTTCAAACCAAATTAAGTTTTTATTTTTTACTTCATAGAGTTACAGTTTTTGTAAGTATCTTATGGTTAACAGTGTCAAAGGCTTTTGACAGACAAATGAAAATCCTAACATAAAATAGTCATTATTGAATGCATCTGATACATGATTAATCAGTTTGATTACCGCATGGTTAGTTAAATTATCTTTTTTAAAGCCTAATTTTTTACTCCACAGCAAACTGTTTAACATCAAATAGTTATAAAGCCTGTTCTACATAATTTGTTCCAATAATTTTGAGAAGCAAGGTAAGACGGAAATAGGTCTGTAGTTTGAAGTTGTTGAAGCTCAAGGTTGACTTTGTCAAAAAGGTCATCGATAGAAGAAAATGAATAAAACAGATTCGCATCATTTGCGAACATAATGCAATCAAGATTTTAGCATTAGGTCGTTAATGTATATAAGGAACAACAAAGGGGCAAGAGTTGATCTCTGTGGAACACCACATTTTATTTTTAATAGCTTTGAATTAGAAATCTCGTCAATAATGACACATTGTTGTCTTTTATTGCAATATCTGGTGAACCATTTATTAGTCGTTTTTTTTTATACCATAATTTTTCATTTTTCAACCAGTATTTTATGGTTGACCGTATCGAAAGCTTTTGTAAGGTCAATAAAGACTCCCAATACAAACTGTCCTTTATCAAAAGATGACCTGATGTTTTCCATGAGGTCTGTGATTGCAGCTTCCGTTGAATGATTCGTTAGAAAACTGTATTGACATTCACTTAAAATTTTGTTTTCTGTTAGATATTTATACAGGCTATTGTAGATTATTTGTTCAAGAAACTTGGAGAATACTGGAAGAATTGAGAGGTCTGTTATTGTTTAGTGATGCTGTGTCTCCAGTTTTAAATATTGGTAAAATTTTTGCTATCTTTAACTTTTCTGGAACATATTAAAATATTAAAAGGAGAATCTTTTATAAAGGGTAAGATTCTATTACTACATTGCTGGAAATATCATCAATGCCTGGAGCTTTGTTTTTGCTAGTGATTTTATTGCTTCTTCGAACTCCTCTAATTTAGCATCATTTTCAGGATGTAAGCTAGTATGGTCAGTAAAATAGTTACTCAATGATTTGTTTGAATTATCTACTTGTGATGCTAGGTTTGGGCCAACATTTACAAAAAAATTAAATTTTTTGGAGTTTTTTCTTTTTTCTTTTTTTTTTTTTAGTTTCTTTATCTGTATACTCAAATCCATTTACTTCGATTCTGGAGGGTAAAGTTTCTGGTTTTAATTTAGTTTTACCAATAATATCGTTCATAATGTCCCATGTTTTTTTAAAACTATCACTATTTCTTTGTAATTGATTGGAGAAATTTTTGGACATTTTATATATTTAATTTTATACCTTTTTCTGTAATTGGAAAGTGCTTATTGTATAGTTTAAGGAAAATATTTATAAAGTGTTATAGGCAGTATTTGCAAGTCCTTGGTTGCATTGAATATAAACAGTAGACCAATTTGTTTTCAATAGAGATTCGTTAAATTTGCAAAGAGAAAACTCGTTAATTTGTTTTTTATATGTTTAAATTTTTGCATCTTTGAATCAACACATTGTGAAACTGCATACAAATGGCTATGGTTATTACGCCAGTAAGTCATACGCTTCCTAAAAAATATATTGTGTAAAGTATACGCATTATAAAATTGATTTAAATACAGAAAGTAATACAGGTATTAAATATATTTTACAGGTAATAAATATATTTTACTCGATTTGTAACAAATATTATTATTAACAATTTTTTCATATATGTAATATTAATTTATTATTATACAGTTGAAATTTAAGAATAGATAAAGTTGAAGTTATTTGAAATTTAAAACACATTTTAAATTAGGCATACATCATTTAAATTAGATATATCTTTTGAATCTTACCTCTACGACTCACAGAGTTAAGATAACCGGAGAATATTTATTTTTAATAAGTACTCCAAATTTTCAAAAGACAATTAAACATGTAAGCTCTCATTAAAACATGTAGATAATTTAAAGGTATTTTAGTCCACTATATTATAACATTAATAGGAAAACTCTATCATATAGTTTTTTGTATAGATGTTTTAATCTAATAGAATAATATATTTGTAGATATTTTAACTTAGAGAAACTTCTAGAAACATACTATATATTATACTAACATAAAGCAATAACTATAGACAATAAAACAAAGCTGAAATAAATGTTAGTAAAAAACTTTATATACTATATACTGTATGTAATGTGAAATGTAGGATGACAGAGTAAGATACTGTGACAAGCAATGTTGCAACTAACACGCTGTTATATAACATCCAGTGTAACTATGTTCAAAATCACAATTACAACGGCGGTTAGTAGTTCGCGCAAGCGTGGTAAAACTTTGGACGTCCTTAGATGTCATAAATTAAAAATTAAGACAAAGTTGAACTAATTTGGATCTCCAAGGACGTCTAGTTAGGTTACGGAAATCCGGACCCCATTTGTTTGTCTTCGGACGTCCTAAGAAGTCAAATGTCCACTGGTATATATATATATATATACATATATATATATATATATATATATATATATATATATATATATATATATATATATATATATATATATATATATATATATACATATATATACATGTATGTATATATATATATATATATATATGTATATATATATATATATATGTATATATATACATATATATATATATATATATATATATATATATATATATATATGTATATATATATATATATATATATATATATATATATATATTTATAAACACATATATATATACATATATATATATACATATATTTATATATATATACATATATATACATATATGTATATATGTATACACATATATATATATATATATATATATATATACATATATATATATATATATACATATATATACAAATATATATATATATATATATATATACATATATATATATATATATATATATATATATATATATATATATATATATATATATATATATATATATATATATATATGCTTCACATTATTGTATTGTTTGGCATTGATATAATATTTACATATACATTCATAAAACATATACATTCATCATGATATTTTTCCAGCACTCATGTAACAATTAAATGGCAACATTATTCCTTATACTTTTAATTTATTTTTTGCATATTTCTTTACTCAATTTTAACATTTAAAGTTCAAGTCTACTGTATTCTATTGAAATAGTGTAGGTATTCTATATATATATATATATTAAGTTATGGGTAACAGCAATGCAAAAAGCAAAGAAAATGTTCAAAATAACTCACAGAATACAAAAACATCAGACTTACCAGTTGCTTTATTATCAAACCAAGATGATACGAAACCAAATGTGTTAAACTGCAAATCTAATGACTTAAAATCTGAAGCTGATAATGATGATAATGTAATTGACAGTTCAAACGTCTTAAATGACTTAGTACATAATATTTTTCTTTATGCAAATAAGTATGGTTATTTTAGCATTAATAGCCCTGCTCATCAAAACGTTCAATGTGATGCTTGTTATAAAACCAATTTTGTAGTCGATCGTTATAAATGTTTGGTGTGTAAAAACTACGATCTTTGTGGAGTGTGCTTTGAATCAAGAAAGATTACTTTGCCACATGTCAAAGGACACCCAATGGTTAGGTACAGTGGACCAAAAGAAGTATTTGGCGATGAGATTGAGTTGGAAAATGTTACACTTGGCAGTTTTAAAAATAAGTTTAATGGAGTGGAACACGAAGCAACGTGCGATGGGTGCAAAACTCATCCAATTTTCGGTCTGCGATTTAAATGCGATGAATGTAATGATTTTGACTTGTGCTATAAATGTTTCGAAAAAAAAAAAGATATAGGCAATCATAAGGTAGAACATTCTTTATTACTATCTTATAGCATTCGAAATGTGAACCCATCTGATATTGAACTTTTAGAATGTTTAGGTAGTGGAGCATTTGGTACTGCACATAAAGCAAAATTAATTTCAAAAAATAAAATAGTAGTTTGCAAAATTCTTGAATGGAATCCTTTCCATGAGATGTTTGGTTTAAACGTAAACAGTTTATATCAAAGTTTCATTCGTGAAGTACAGGCTTATAACGAAATTAACAGCAATTTTGTCATTAAAGCATACGGCAGTTGTGTAGTAAATAATCAAAGCTTAAAAAAGTTTTATTTACTTACAGAATACATGGAGAAAGGAAGTTTAACCAAGCTATTGAAAAATGAGCCAGATTTATCTTACAGATGCAGAGTTTCCATAGCATATAATATAGCATCAGGAATGAAAAGAATACACGACAAGCATTATATACACAGAGACATTCGACCTGATAACATATTTATAACAAACAACTATGTAGCAAAAATTGGTGATATGGGAATTTCAAAGCTACAGGACAAGTTTCAGAACCACTCTGTGTTAGGACCAAGAGCATATATGCCAAAGGAGTTCCATACTGGCAATTATAACGAAAAAGTTGACGTTTATGCGTTTGGTTTGACAATATACCACTTAATAACTGGTCAAATGCACAATTTTGAAAATAATACAGTAGTTCTAAATGAGAAACCTATCATATTTGATAAACTAATTAACAAATGCATAGAAACTTTACCAAGTAACAGACCAACTGCATCAATGATAGAAAGTAACCTAGAAAAGCATTACGAGGTTTTAAGTGAAGTTGTTTCAAAATGCACAGGATATTTTTTGCTACCAAAAACGAATCGTACTGAAATATGTATAAAAACATGTAATCTAGTTTCTGATTTACTTTATAATTAATTGGACACGTGCATAAAATAAATTGGAAAAAACTACCTTTTTCGATATTCTAAAAGTGTTTTTCTACACATAAATATATTTTTCACAGGCATATATAGAAAACGCAAAATAGTTAAAAATTGTTTCTATTTTTAATTTAATTTTACAAGTCTATTTGAGAAAAATTATTACAACTTTTAAAATAATAAAAATAAAATTTTATTGAATTTTTAAATAATATGAAGTTTTTTATAAATCAAGATTTATGAGTTTTTGATAGCTTATGAGTTATAATATATTATACAAATTATATGATAAAGTATGAGTTAAATGATAATATTAAAGCTTTATGTAATTATGAGTTTAATTATAATAAACTCATCAATAAAATAATACACTGTACAAAAACATATATGTTTCTACTAAAGATATATGACTTATTGGAAATAGAAAATGCTTTATTTAAAAAATGATGATAACGAAAAACTTAAACTAATCAACTCAATATAACATCAAAATATATACATATATAAAGATGTACGTTTTTTTATGAAATATAATATCTTAGTTTTTCAAAACTGATAACTTTATAAACACTTTTAGAAACAACCCTCTATTTGCTTTTAACTCAAAACGAATAGCTTTAGTCTTTTATTTGACAGGGTTGAACATATTTATGACTCAATTGTTTAGTTAAGTATTTATGCAAAACTTATTAAATAAAGGTTTGAATATTATAAGACTTAAATCTTTTTCAATTTTTTCATAAATGCTTTTTTACGATGTATGTTACGGATCACAGTTACAATATATTTTATGTTTGTTAAAAAATAATACCACAAGCCTTGGCATACGTTTATTATTAAAATAATAAACTTTATTTTGTTTGTTTAAAAGTTTTTCCTATTTTTTGTATTATTGCTGTAAGAAGCCTGCATGTATAGCAAAGATTTGAATAAATAAAGAAAATTTAGGTATGATTAAACATGATCTAAATGATCTAAAACATGATCTAAAACATGATCTAAAACATGATCTAAATAAAATTTTAACAGTTCAAAAAACAATAAAAACAATTAGTAACTATTTTGAAACTTCTTTGTTTATTTAAAAATGAATTTGAGAAAAAAGGTGATATGAGACAATTTGGGCCTTTATATTCAAAGTGTGTGAACGACATATTGTAATCAAGGCCTACCAAATAATTGCATGTGTGTTATGCCTTTTATACTAAAAAAAATTTTTATTCTATGGACTAATCCACAGGTATGCGAATTTTATATTGGAACAAAACGTGAGTAAGTCTCATCAAATGAAAAAGAAAAATATCTTGTCTTCGCGAGATGCAAACCCTTCGCGGCCAATTGTTACGTCTAAACCGAATGAGCTGAACGATTAATTACTGTGCTAAAAATAAATTTATATATTTTAAAATTTAGAAGCTATTATTAATAAGGTTTATAGAAAGAAATACATCTGCATATAGTATTCCATAGACCAGGTATATAAATGGTAATGTGAGCATTAAATTCTTCTTAACATATATATGTGTAAAAAATACGCAGTGGAATGCCATTTCTGCAGTGGAATGCTAATACGACAGTTGCTGATAAAAAAAGGCCTACGTATTAGAGTAAACATGTATCTACTGCTTAAAACTAGGTGCAGGTACTGTGGATAATTCGAGCATAAATTCAATCAATACTGGGTCAGCAGCTGTTCCCTCGGTCAGTTGATCCACTTGCGGCAAAATCTTAAGCGACATCTCACATAAGGAGGAAGGCGTTTAAACAGCGGCAGAATATCACCTCAAGATAAATCACCATAGCGATAGACCAGACGTGTGATGCTAAGGAGGTTGACTCGTAAAGATAAGAAAATATTATAAAAACTATCATTCCGATTATTGAAGTTAAAATTTGTACTTTATTTCTTATTGTTTAAAGTTAATTGTTTAAAGTTATATTTTAAAGAAGTTACACCAAAACTAAGATTTTTTATTATTGAACCTATGACATATTTAAAGTATTTTGCCAGGGTTAGGGTTAGGCTTAGGGGTTAGGGTTAGGGTTAGATTTAGGGTCAGGATTAGGGTTAGGGTTAGGGTTAGGATTAGGGTTAGGGTCAATGTTAGGGTTAGGGTTAGGGTTAGGATTAGGGTTAGGGTTAGGGTTAGGGTCAGGGTTAGGGTTAGGGTTAGGGTCAGGGTTAGGGTTAGGGTTAGGGTTAGGGTTAGGGTCAGGGTAAGGGTTAGGGTTAGGGTTAGGGTTAGGGTCAGGGTTAGGGTTAGGGTTAGGGTTAGGGTTAGGGTTAGGGTTAGGGGTTAGGGTTAGGGTTAGGGTTTGGGTTAGGGTTAGGGTTAGGGTTAGAATTAGGGTTAGGGTTAGGGTTAGGGTTAGGGTTAGGGTTAGGGTTAGGGTTAGGGTTAGGGTTAGGGTTAGGGTTAGGGTTAGGGTTAGGGTTAGGGTCAGGGTTAGGG
>NC_088927.1:7500-20000 GCF_038396675.1 Hydra vulgaris
GGCATAATTGATTTTAAACACAATTAATTTAAAAGAAATAGAAACGTGAAATGTAGCAGTGCACAGTGTTTAATTTGAAAATGTCTGGAAATCCTGAAAGTGCAACTTTTTAATAATATGATTTTAGAGTCAGAAGTCAGAGATCAGTTTATGCATAGATGTTCAACCCATCATGGTTCTCCACAGTACGCTTGTAGCATATATGAATATATATGCCTGCTATTTGCTGTATACAACAGCTAATTGCAGGCATGCATATGTTTATATATATATATATATATATATATATATAAATATATATATACAAATATATATATATGAATATATATATATATATATATATATATATATATATACATTTATATATATATATATATATATTTATATATATATATATATATATATATAAATATATATATACAAATATATATATATGAATATATATATATATATATATATATACATATATATATATATATATATATACATATATATATATATATATATATATATATATATATATATATATATATATATATATATATATATACTTATATATATATATATATATATATATATATATATATATATATATTTATGTATACATATATATATAAATACAAACATATATATAAATAAATGTAGTCCTACAACAGAATTATTTGTGTAATGTTTTTAAATTTAAAAGAAAATGAAATAAATTCAAATACTTTTTAAAATAAAAGTTAACAAACACATGATATTGATTTTGGTATATTTTTAGTCACAATTCTAAAATTGAAACACTAAATTTTTTTAACACTAATATCTGCCGATGACAAAATAGGGTATTAGGTAGATATTTTAAATCACAAAATATGCCAAAACATTTAAAAATTCTTTATAACAAAATAAAATCCAATGTGTTCATTAAATATGTGTTGTTATAAATGCAGCTGATACCATTATTTTATATCACTCATAGTACTTTATTAAAAGTTAAAAAATGCTTTAAGCTAAAAGCTAAAAAGAAAACATTCCGCAAATTTATCAATGTTGCCACATCAATATTGCAATAAATCAATCTACTCTTCAATAAATAATGCTTTTTAAAAAGAATTTGTTAAAAATTTAACTAAAACTCAGTTCAAATCTAAAAAACAATCTGGGATGGGCATCCGGTTATAAAGAGCTTGCTTCGACTCCTCCATAATGTCATATTTTTGCTTTTGCAAACCCGTACAAACCACCAGTGAAAACATAGAAATACATTTATATATATATATATATATATATATATTTATATATATATATATATATATATATATATATATATATATATATATATATATATATATATATATATATATATATATATATATATATATATATATATGTTTATATATATATTTTTATTGCTCTTTTATTTAACACCCTCTGCAAATATTTTTACAGGGTAAAAATACATAAAAAAGAGAAAATAAAGTAGATCACTTGAGAATGTTTTCTTCAAAAGTATTTCCGAAAATTGTTTGCTGTTGCTTTGCATTTCAACATTGAATTGCCTGTACTATAGTTTTATAAGTATATTCAGGAATTATAATTTCTGAAGTATTAATTTTCACTTCCTTCTTATTCTGGATAAGTTTTTCATATATATTTTATGGATCTTACATAATTTTTTATGTCATCTAAAAAATGAATATCTAAATGAATTCCCTCAATCAGTTGACCTACTCGCGGCAAAACCTTAAATGATCTTAAAACCAGCTTCAATAAATGCTGGGTCAGCAGCTGTTCCCTCAGTCAGTTGATCTACTCGCGGCAAAGCTTTAACCAACAGCTCACATCAGGAGGAGTGCGTTTGAACAGCGGCCGAATACCACCTCAAGATAAATCACCTTAGCAATAGACCAGATCTATGATGCTAAGGGCGTTGACTCGTAAGGATGAGAAAATATTACAAAAACAATTATTCTGGTTAATGAAGTTTAAATTTATATTTTATTTCTTATTGTTTAAAGTTATATTTTAATTGTTTAAAGTTATATTTTAATGAAGTTATACAAAAACTTAGATTCTTTATTATTGAACTATGACATATTAAAAGTATTTTGCCCTTTATTATTGCTTAATTATTTATTTATTTAATTATGCTATGTATTAATTCATTTTATATTTAAAATTAGTAAAGAATTACATTTATTTATTAGAAAAAAGGTGATAAGAGACAATTTGGGCTCTAATATCCCAAGGGTGTAAACGACATATGGTAATCGAGGCCTACTCAATAAATGCGTGTCTGTCTTTCATACTAAAGAAATAATTTTAATTTATGCACTAATTCACAGGTACGCGAATATTGATATGGATCAATACGTGAGTAAATCTCATAAAGCTAAATGGAATCAAGTGAAAAAAATAAAAAAAGAAAAATATGATTTGCCTAAGCGGGATGCGAACCCCGGCCTCCGCGGCCAAATGGTATGTCTTAAACGAATGAGGTAAACGTTCATACACTAACTCGAAAATCAATAAAAATATAATTTTAAAACTTTTTTAACAGCTATTTATGATAAGATTTATAGAGAGAGATACGTATGCAAAAAGTATTCCATAAACCAGATATAAGAATGGTAATGCGAGCCTTCGATTGTTCTTGATATGTATGTGTTAAAAATATATGGACATGCGCAGTGGAATGCAAATATGACAAATTTCTAAGAAAAAGAGGCATGCGTCATGGAGTATATATGTATCTACCGCTTACAAATGGGTGCAGGCGCTGTGGATATTTCCTGCTTAAATTAGTTAAAAAATAGGGACAGGCGCAGTGGAATGCGTATACATCGACTGACTTAAATAGGGATTGGCGCAGCGGAGTGTTGCTACATCGACTGATTAGAATACAGCCAGGCGCAGTGGAGCTATCTCGCAAGTGCAAAGGGTTTTTGGTGAGGGCAGGCAGTCCAAAAAATTAATTTATTGTTCTAAGTTTTAGAAAAAGCCTTCCGCTCTACCTCGGTATGAAAACGTATCAAAGCGCTTTATGAGAATTAATTCTTATCATACACTGAAAAATAAAAAATTAAAAATTAGAGCCTGTGATAGGGATTGCGCGTGCGTGCGTGCGTGAGAAATATAAACGTGAGATGTCTTACTTAGAAAATTGAATATCTTAGCTTTATAATTTAATAATCAATTTAATTGTTATCTATACTCTGAATTTTAGTTATTATCTTCATGCTAAAACTTTTTCATAATCAAATTTTTTCAGTTTAAAATGGGTTAATAATGTAAATAAAAAATATGAAACGTTTATTCAAAGGCGTTTGGTAAAAATTCGACCTTTACAATAGTATTAAATTTTGAAATTTTATTAAAAGTAAAGGAAATCCCGCAGATATTATATCTCGAAGTTGTAAGCTTAATACTTTTTAAAATAATGCTCTTTGGTTTAAAGGTCCGAGTTTCTTATATAATAAATTAGAGTTATGGCCTTTCTTTAACTTAAACAGTTATTTTTTCTGAAGCTGTGACATTATTAAATTCAGATTATACTAGCCTAAATTTTATCAATATAAACAATTTTAAAACGTATAATTATCTCCTTAAAGTCACACCCTTAATTTTACGCTTTGGTAATATTATTACGAAAACATGTACTTATAATTTATCTACTCCTACAGCCTCTGAACTAGATTATGCAGAGACATTATGGATTAAGTTTATTTAAAGAAATATTAAATGTATAGATTCTTATAGCAAATTAAAAAAAGGTTTAGGTTTTTTCTCAGTCGACAGAATAATTCGACTGAGAAAAAATCTAAACCTTTAATGCTAAATTTTCGATATATTTACTGAAAAATTCTCTTATTACAAATTTGATAATTTTATATTTCCATTCTATTCGTAAACATGGCGGTGTTTAGGAAATTTTAAATAAATTGACGTCGAAGTTTTGGTTGTCCAAAGCTCGTAATCGAATTAAAAACATAGTTTGGGACTGTTACATATGCAGAAACTACGATAGCAAACCTTATCCTAATGCTCCGTCTTTACCTCTATCTAGACTTGACGATGATTATGCCTTTAAATATGTAGAAGTAGATCTTTGTGGTGCAATTATGTTACAGAATATATATGAAAACTGCATAATTTATAAAGTATGGATATTTTTTGCTACATGTTGTAGTACGCGTTTACTTTATTAAGATTTTTTCCTGATTGGACAGCGGAAGCTTGAATTTGTGTCCTTTGTAGATTTATTGGTCGCTATGGCGCACCTTATCAAGTTATCAGTGACAATGGTTCAAATTTTACTGTCGACAAAACTCAAAAGTTTGCAAGTATGCGATGGTGTTTCAACATTCCTGTTGCTCCTTGGTGAGGAGAGATATTCAAAAGATTACATCGAATTACTAAAAGAACTCTTAAAAAGACCCTAGGAACAGCAAGACTTACTTACGAAGAAATGCCAAAAATACTTGCCGAAATATAATTAATAACTAATAATCTTCCGATCACGTTCACTAACAAAGTTCCCGGAGACGAACCGCTCACTCCAATTCATTTACTATGCGGAAAAAAAGTTTACCTTAAATGCGTAGATTCAAATGATAAATTACTCGAAAATGACAATAAATCAAGATTTGAGAAACAAAAATCAATTACAAATCATTTTTGGAACGTTTGGAGAGCAGAATATTTAACTAAATTACGCGAATTTCAAAAAGCATCTCACATCATAATTCTGGGTTTATTGTAAAAATTTGCAATGTTGTACCTGTTGACAACCCAAAAGTTCCTCGGTCAAATAAAAATAGGAAAAATGGAAAATAGAAAAAATTAAAAAATGGAAAATAGGAGTTGTTAAAAGTTTGATACCATTGAGTGATGGTCAAGTAAGAGCAACGGATATTAGTATTATATCTAACGATAAACCGTCATTTATTAAAAGAACATTAAACAAGCTGTATCTGCTAGAAAATCATAAACATTTAAAAAAATTAATTAACATTAAATATATAGACGAGAGAAACATTGTAACGGGTGATGCGGAAGTTATCGGACAAATCCTAATTTCATTATTTGAGCATAATAATTAGTTTTTGTTGTTTTATGCATACGCGTAAACGTTCTATAAAATATAAACTTTATTATTTGAAGCACAATTATTTAAAATGAGGTTAAATGCAGCTGAACGAGAATCTTTTCGAAAACGACTAAAATGTTTTTTACAAATAAAGCTAATATAAAAATAAAAAAAATCGTAAATCATTTTGAAAAGGAAAGATTTGCTCAAAGTACAATATATTATAACCTAAAAAGACTTGAAACTGTTCAATCGTTTTCCGATAGAAAGCACCCTGGTCGTCCGATATCCTGGACTAGCGAAAAGAAAGCCGAATTAACAAGACTTGTCAACAATCGAAAAGGGGTCAGTCAGAGAAAAATAGGTATTAAATTCGGTGTAAATCAAGCGACAATTGGTCGTCAGTTAAAAAAAATGAATATTAAATATAGAAACGTGAAAAGACTCCAAAACACACTATAGAACAACAAATAAAGACAAAGAAAAGAAGCAGGAAACTAGTTAACCAACTCTATAAAACAAAATTGCTTCTAGTCATCGATGACGAAAAATACTTTTGTTTTGCAGAGGACAACATGCCTGGAAATTCTGGATACTACACAAACAACAAAAAGACATGCCCAGAAAGTTTTCGCTTTATAGGAAAAGAGAAATTTCCAAAAAAATTATTAATGTGGATAGCCATATCTGACCGTGGTATGTCCGAGCCATTGTTTCGCACTTCCAAGGCTGTAGCGATCAATTCATTAATCTATATTAATGAGTGTTTAGAAAAACGACTTCTTCCATTTATTCACAAGTATCATGGAGACTTTAACTATTTATTTTGGCCAGATTTAGCAAGTTCCATTATTCTATAGATTCTCTAAATTGGATGGACAAATATGTCTATCACGTTGATAAAGAATCCAATCCCCCAAATAAGCCTCAAGCACGACCAATTGAAAATTTTTGGGGACATTTGGCATAGAAGGTTAACGAGGGAGATTAGCAAGCTTCAACAGAGCAAGTTTTGATTGATCGCATTAAACTAAAACTACAAGAAATTGATTTAAACTTTTTACAGTCGCATATGAAAGGCGTCACAGCAAAATTGAGATCAATTGCAGGTAGTGATGTTTTTCATATAAAAATAATAAATTTTTATTAAAAGATAAATGCTTTATTTAAAAAAAATATAATAGTAGTTTGTTTTTTTATTTATAAATAAGTTATTGACGTTTTTATATTGTCCGATAACTTCCGCATCACCCGTTATTGTTAATGATTTTACAGTGCCGGGTGAAGTGTTGCGTTAGTTTGAAAACACTTTAGCCAGATTAACTTCTTGCGCATGCCCGCAAATTAAAGTATTTATACTAATGCGACATGCGCTAAACTGTCTTTTCTAAGCTCTTCGACTTTTGCAGTTACGATCTTTCTTTGCACTCAGCTCTTGTATATTTGGATTATTGTAATTTGTATTGAGCATACTAAAATGAACACGAAACAGCATTCTATGAAGCAAGGCGTTTTAAAAAAAAATCATACAGCTTGCATCTAATGGAAAACCAAGTTGTAGAGAAGGAGCCGTGTATAGAAGTCAAATCAAAAAAGACACAGAGACAGGAGAGGAAAAAGAAAATTTAATAGAGAAAGATAGAATTGAAGATGGCAAAATATTGAGCGATGGCAACTTTGGCAATGACGAAGAAGACGATGCAGCTATGGAACAAACAAAAGATCAAAATAGAAACACCAATAAAACTAAAAAAAGAAAAAGAAAATGTTCGAGGGAGGCAAAACGGAACTCCAAAACCAACATGGCAAAAATAGTTAATAAAATGATGGTAGTATGCATCAAATATATTTATTTTACTTATATTACACTGTTTTATTACGTTTTGTTCTTTATTTTAACACATGATTTATTTGGTTTTAATAATAATACTGGTTTGCAAATCGACGGCTTTCTCCTAATCCTGGATAGTTTATGAAACAAGCTATCTAATTCTTAAAAAAAAAATAATCATAAATTCGTATAAAATAAATTATGTGATTTTATCATACACAGAAAAATCATATAACTTATGATAACTTAAATGTTTTTAAAAACGAGTGAGAAGGAGATATATATTTTTCA
The DNA here is from genome assembly GCF_038396675.1 of Hydra vulgaris. Lineage (NCBI taxonomy): Eukaryota > Metazoa > Cnidaria > Hydrozoa > Anthoathecata > Hydridae > Hydra > Hydra vulgaris. The sequence goes on from NC_088927.1 coordinate 14,697, forward strand.
ACAGGTACAAGTAGAGCACGCGTAACTAAGGAACATTGAACATTAATGTTTTAAACTGGAAAACTTTTTTCAATTTTTTGAAGATATTGCGAAGATTCAAAAACTGTACAGTATTGATCTTCAAATATTTGTTAATAAAAATTGTCATCAAAATTATAAAATCATTGTCGTCACTGAGAATGATGTTTTTACCTAAAATTTAATCATTGAATTTTTTCCACCGTTTTTTTTGTAAAAAAGAAATTAGCGTAAACCCAAAATAGCAAATAAAATAATTAAGAATAGTTAAAAGAAATCCAATAAGCCCTTACCCTTACTTTCATGGCACGGTTTTGGGTAATCTTCAGTTTTCTTTGATACCCAATCGCGTATGATTAGCTTATCATACGATATGTATGCAAATTTTGCCACCCGAAGAAAACCAGGGAATATATTCCTAAATTTCTGATATTTGTCGTAGTGTCATGTGCTCGTACATTATATTAAATATAATTAATCTACTGTTGCATTAATTATATTTAATATAACATATACATCATATTACGGGTTATTATATTTATAATTATAATTATATTTAATATAACATATACATCACTTTACGGGTTAAGTCAATTTATTTTTCTTTGAATATTATTAGTATGTAATTACTTTCTACAATTGTATTCCCAATATGTAGATGACTATATAACGCAACAATATTTTGAAAGTTGTGTATCGCAACAAAAACACGAAAGTTGTTTAATTGAAACTGAAGGAGAAAGTCCTTTGGTAAGTAAACTTTTAAAACTATATATTACCTATTATATATACACTTTTTATAATTTTTTAATGTTATTTACTATAACTACTATTTTATTATTTACCTACATGTAAAATAATTTTAGCTTCATAGATTTAAAAAATAACTAACTGTTAAAAACTTGTTGGGCACATGAGATTGAGGGACATATTGCTGCAGATAAAAGATATTCATTTATTGTTCCCAAAAATAGGTCCATTAAACAAAATATGAACTTTATGAAACAACATCCTTGTAAACCAACTGCATTCCGTAATGATGCATGGTCTCCTTTAAAACTTTATAAAAGGGAGGATCAGAGCGGTAAAACCGTTTGTGAGAAAATGTCTGACATTCCAATCTAAAAAAAAACTATTGTTAAAACCTTTTATTGCAGTATATGCTTTACTTTCTCTACATCATCAAACAAATGCAATCTTAAAACAATACTTATCTATATCAATAAACTCTGCTATAAAGTCTCGCAAATAGAGAAAATATATATGGACCAACTGCAAAAACATTATATATATATATATATATATATATATATATATATATATATATATATATATATATATATATTCAAATATGTTAGTTAGTTAGTAGTAAACGCTGTAACTGGCAGAGCCAGTGAGTGTGTTATCAGGCACACTTTGATAGCTGATTTGATCGATTGCTGCTCATTCAGCAATCAACTGCTGCTTTAAAGTTGTTGACTGAAGGCGATTCAACAACTTCTTTTGGTAGAGAGTTCCATACATTCGCTACTCAATTAAAAAAGAAGTTTTCCCTGTGCTTATGTTTTGTCATTTCCTTGAAATATTTAAAGCAGTGACCTCTCGTATGATTATTAACAATTGGAAAGATTGCTTTTTTCTAATTTGTCAATATTATTCATAATTTTATACATTTGTATTAGATCTCGTCTTTGTCTCCTTTCCACTAGAGTATTTTGGTTTAATTTTTCAAGTCTTTTTGTATAGGAAAGATTTCTGATTGATGATACTAGTTTAGTAGCTTTGAGCTGGATTTTTACAATATAGTCACAATCAGATTTATAATATGGAGACCATACTAGAACTGCAAACTCTAGTAATGGGCGAATGAAAGTAACATAAAGCAAACGAAGTAATTTATAATCGATTTAAGCGAATGACTTTTTGATAAGACCAAGCATTTGATTTGCTTTGTTAGAATCATTAATCACTTGATTTTTCCATTTTAAATTTACAATAAAAAGCAATCCAAGATTTTTTTCTGTATCTGACTCTTTAAGTTGAATACTGTGTAAATTATATAAATATTTTTTGTTATTATGACCATAAGCATAACTACACATTTTGATATGTTAAACAAAAAAAGCTAAGTTTGAGACCATTTGTAGACAATATCTAGATCATTTTAAAGATTAGCAACGTATTGTTCTGAATATAATTGAGAAAGCACTTTTGTACCATTGTCATTTAGTTTGGTTACATAATGCATTTTTTTGGAAGGTCGTTAATGTATAAAGCAAATAAAAGTGCTGCAATTACAGACCCTTGCGGTACACCACTAAAAATATTAACCTAGTCAGAAATGATTTCACCTTGAACAACTCTTTGTCTTCTGTTTTCTAAAAAGGCTTTGATCCATTTAAGTATCAGACCATCAAAGCCGTTTGCTTTTAGTTTGGCTAACAGTCTTTTGTGTAGAACGGTGTCGAAGGCTTAAGCAAAATCTAGCAAAATTACATCAGCTGGATTACCAACACCTAAGCTAGATGAAATGTAGTCAATGCTTTTTAAAAGGTTAGTGGTACATGATTTGTTTCTAACGAAACCATGTTGCTCTTTTGCAAGTAAGTTATTTTTATACAGGTACACTTCCATTTTAGCTCTAATTATACTCTCCATAATTTTACATGGAATAGAAGTCAATGAAACTGGACGATAGCTGCTGGGAAGAATCTTATCACCTTTTTTGAATAGAGGTGTTACATTCGCTGATTTAAATTGAACTGGAAGCTGACTATTAGTTGCCCCAATAATTAATGTTAGAGGTATGGCAAATGCTTCCGCGCAGTGTTTTAGAAGAAATGGATGCATATTATCAGGACCACATGCTTTACTTTGATTAAGATTTTTAAGTTTATCTAATATCATTTAAGCAATTAAAACTTCAAAATTGTATGCCGATAATAATAAACTTATTGCACCGGTTAATTCATTAATAGATCGTGATGTTAACCAAAATGATATTTATAAGTTAGTAAAATGGACATACAAATGGGACATGGATTTCAATATTGAAAAAATGAAAGATGAAGGAGTATGGTATACATAATCAAAACTTTGATTATTACATGACTGATAATGATATTAAGATCAAATTATTAACAACAAGCATTGAAAGAGATTTAAGAGCTTTGATATCAGACAACTTAAAATGGAGAATGCAAATCAGAGCAGCAGCTTCAAGAGCAAATAGTAAATTAAGTATTATTGCCAAGGCTTTTAAATATAAAACTTGTGACTCTTTCAAAAAGCTATATTGTGCGTATGTGAGACCACATCTAAAACATGCTGTTCAGGTATGAAATTCGTTCTTAAAGAATGGCATTCATATACTTGAAAATGTGCAAAGACGTGCAAGTAAGATGATACCTGAAATTAAACACCTCTCACAGGAAGAAAGGTTAATCAAACTGAATTTAACAGCACTAACCGAAAGAAGAAAACGTGGTGCTTTAGTTCAATTCTATAAACTTTTCCATCATATTGAAGATATCTCATGGCACAATCCGCCTAAATTTTGTGAATCTTTATTGATGTCTGGACCAGCTGCTAATACAAAACAACAGGTTAAAATTCAAACTCGAAAACATTTCTTTACAAACCGAATTTAAAGACATTTATAAATATTTTGCCACAGTCAACCATTGTAGCATTAACGGTCAACAATTTCAAGCGCGAAATAGATAATTTATTTTGTATTATGTTAGGGTTAGGTTAACCCTTAACTACTAACTAAACTTCTTGAAACAACATAAATAACTATTATTTGTTGTTTATATTGTTAATTATAAAATTATTATTGTTAAAGGCTGACATAAAATATGCCCTACTTCATAGCTGATATCATTTGGATCTAGATCAACAAACTTTGAATGATTCTCGTTAAATTCAACTGTGAAATGTGGAAGTTCCCCTTCTTCTTCAATTACGAAAACATCTTGGAAACAATTATTGAGTAGATTAGCTATCTCTCTAGGTTCTTGAGTTAGATCACCATTAGCCATTTTTAATGCTCTGATTGATTCTTTGATTAGTCGTTGGCTGTTTAGGTATTTATAGAAATGCTTCGGGTTCGTTTTGGATCTTTTAACTTAAACATTTTCATATGCAAGACGAGCTATTTTAATTTCTTTTTTCATTAACTTTCAAGTCAGTTTGCACTCTTTAGACAGATTAAGATCTCTCCATTTACAAGCACAATTCAGGTATCTAAGATTTTGGTTTTTTTTTAATTAGAGTTTTAAGATCATTTTGATCCATGGAGCAATTTGTTTTTTTATTTGAGATACGTTAAGCACTAGAATGAATTGATTACATGATACATTTGAAAAGTGAATTAGATTGTTTTACATTTGAACAGATAAAGTTTCAAACAGCATTACCCAATCAATATTTGTAATAATGTCAGAAATATTATTGGTGTCAGTCTTTTTCTATTTAAATTTTAAGTAACAGTGCGATAAATTATTAACCATACTTTTAATAATAAAATCAAAAAAGATGACTAAATGACCTTTATTTATGTTACCAAGAACAGATCTTGGATCAATAGCGCAGATGCTTCCCGACTGAGTTGTGAAAATTAAATCAAGATTGTTAGTGGCAGAATTATTTGACATTTGAAAAGTCGGAACATTTACATGTTGATACAAATAGGTTCTGGTAAGAGTTTCACAAAAGTTATGCTTGATACCATTTTCATTTTTAATGTTTGTAATGTATCCATTTGACCATAAAATTGACGGGAAATTAAAGTCTCATGTAATAAGTAAGCCTTTGTATCCTTTTTTAACAATATAGTCTTTAGTCTATTTAAAAACCAAATCCAAGTCGTTCATGTCAACAAAATCGTTAGGTCTGTAGATACAACCAACTAAATACTTGTTGTTTTCAAAGTATACTGTAGCCCAAATTTGTTCAATTTTACTTAAGTTAAAAACAGCATCGTTTAGCTCTAATGATTTAATAGTTTCAGTAATATATAGACTCACACCACTACCTCTGCACCCATCATTTCTGTCTCTTCTATATAGATTATAGCCATTTAGATTTACTACCGAGATGCTTTTGAACTATGTTTCACTAACAGCTATGGTTTGTGGACGGTAATTGTCTACTAATACCTTAAACTCATCAAATTCATTTTCTAAAGAGGTCGCATTTAAATACATACGTTTTAAAGCATTTAGTCTGTTTATAGATAATGGCTGAAAAGATTCTGTTGAGTTAGTAATGTTGAGATTTAAT